>NW_020291712.1:0-145164 GCF_003184785.1 Aspergillus japonicus CBS 114.51
CCCAAACTAACGCAGACAAGAAATCCTCCACCTCCACAACACCCACACCACCCTAACCCTCACCGAACCCTCCCTCCTCCGCAACCCCAGCGCTAGCTCATCCACTCCCAGCCCCCAAACCCAGACCCCCAAGCTCAACCTCCCCCACCTCGACCACCTCACCGCCGCCCTCACCGCCACAAAAGCCTGGCTCGACACCTTCCTCACCATCCCGCCCGCCGAGTACAGCGGCTTCCCCTTCACCGTCTTCGCGCAGCTGGCCCGCGCCCTGGCGGCGCTGTGGCGGCTCGCCACGCTGGCGGATCCGCTGTGGGATCGCGGCGGTGTGCGACGCGCGGTGGATGTGGTGGGGGTGTTGGATCGCGTGGTCGGGAATCTGGGGCAGGCGGCGGCGTTGGCGCGGTTGGAGGGGGGTAGGAGGGTTTTCGGGGACGAGGGGGATGAAGAGGAGGAAGTGGATGAGGGGGAGGTGTTTTTTCAGTCGGTGGGGAAGTATGAGGCTATGCGGTTGGTTTGGGAACGGAAGTTGGGGTTGGGCGGGGATGCTGGTGCTGGTGGGGGTGGGGGTGGAGGGGGTGAGGCGGTGGGTCAGGATGGTTCTGGGGCTGGGGCTGGATCTGGTGCTGGGGCTGGGGCAGGTGCTGGTGCTGGTGCTGGTGCTGTAGGGTTGGGAGTTGGGTATGATGACTGGTTGAGTGAGTTTTTGAATTCGATGGTGCATTGATTCTACCGAGTAGCTGGGGGGGTTTCTCTTCTATCCTTGGAGGAATTGGTTCCGGGTGAGTGATCTCGGTGGTAGCTATGTACGGTACAGAACAGGGCAGTGATAGCATCATCATGGATGGGAACTGGCCACTACTTTCCAAGGATATCCCCTCCCTCCGGCCCCGTCTGCGCCTTGTGGATTCGCTCGGCCGTCGTCTTGAACAGCCGGGGCAGACGCGTCTCCGTCTCCTCGAACGGCTTCCCCGTCGCGATCATCTCCGCCAGACACTTCGCGCTGAGCAGCACCACCGGCATGCCGTGTCCATTGAATCCCGCGCAGATATACTGGTCCGGTTTCTCCGGCACCTGCCCGATGTGCGGGTGGGAGTCGTACGAGTACCCCATGACTGTATTTGTCTTCGTGTTAGCATTTTTTTTTTTTTCCTCGTATGGGTAAATCGAAACTGGGGGCAGTCAAACACGGGGCCACTCACTCCCCGTCCAGATCTCCTTCACATACGCCCCGCTCCCCTCCCACCCCCGGAACGTCCTCTGCATATAATCATCATAATAATGCTCCGTCGGCTCAATCAACGTCCCATCGTCCACCACATTGTACCACTGCTCCCGCGCGTCCTTGAACGTATACTGCGCCCCGCCGACAATGATGCTCCCATCCGGCCGCGAGATCAAGTAACTGCCCCCGCCGCCTTCCTTCGTGTACACCACGTACGAGTACGGCAGGAACGGCACGCTCGACCCTTCAGGCACGGCGATGTGCGAGCAGATGCCCCGGCAGGGAACGATGTTCTTAGCGTACTGCGGCAGCAATCCCCCGGTGTAGGCGTTGGTCGCGTAGACGACTTTCCGGGCGCGGATGACGCCGCGCGCCGTGTGGATGGTGTGCTGGGTGGTTCCATCTTCGGTGGCGGTAGTAGTCACCGCCGTCACGGGCGTTTGGGCCTGCACGTTCAGCGCCGGGGACGAGGCGATCTTGTGGAGGAGGCCCAGGATGAATTTGTAGGGCCACAGCGTGCCTGAGGTGTAGGAGAGGCAGGCTTTGGCGCCTTTGACGCCGGAGATCTGGGTTGGTGTGTTAGCTTCATGTCATGTTCGGAAAGTCTGTCTCCAAAGCCGTGATGCTCTTCCCTATCACTGGAAAACTCCTCGCTGAGAGCATCTAGATAGAAAGGAAACAGTGTCTGGGAGTGAAAAAAAAAGAAAAGGGCAAGCACTTACCCCCTCCGCGTTCTTCGCCGACGTATAGTGCAAATCCTTCGCGACAGCCACCCCCTGCGCCAGCAGCTTCTCGTAGACCAGGCGGGCGCGCTCCCCGCCGTCCTCACTGAGGTACACGTTCATGTTGCGCGTGATGTTAAAGTCGCAGTCGATCTGCTCCTCCGCCAGGAGATCTTTGAGGGCTTGCATGTGCGCGTACTCGAAGTCGGCGATCTCGACCCCGGCGTCCAGCCCGTACCGCTCGATGTAGGTCGGGATGTGGCCGTAGATGTCGGGGCGGAGGTGGCCGCCTGTTTGATTATCACACGTATTAGCCAAGCAGTCTGGTTGATTTGGAGAAGCTCGGAGAAGCTCTGGGCCGCCATACCGTTGCGACCGGTTGCGCCTGAGCATATCTGTCGCGCGTCGAGGAGGGTGATTGTCGGATGGGACGATGGGGATGTCGTGCCGGCGTCGTGGCCGAGCTGTTTCAGGAGGTAGTAGGCTAGCGTTACGCCCGCGTAGCCGGCGCCGATGATGGCGATGTCGGTCTCTTGGGGAAGGTCGGGGGTGGTGCGGAGGGAATCCAGTTCGTCGAGTTCCGTGCGCCAGAAGGGCAGGATGGGGTTGTCGATGGGGAGGATGGGGGACATTGTGGACAGGATTGATCAGAAGGGAAGGGTGCGATAGCAATCGGAAGTGTGTCGAATCTCATTTGAGGGCCATGGTGCTTTGTTTATAAACCCGGCCTACTGGTCCCTCCAAGCTCTAGTGTTACTCCGCACGCAACCCCGAAGAGGGGCTGATTGATAACGGCGCTTCTCCTAATCTAAGCTTTATCTGCGGAGTTCGGAGCTGGCGGGCCACCCGCCACGTTATCTATGCACTCGTAGATAGTGCTATACCGTCAATGTCATATGTTTGATGCTTATGATTAGTGAATTGAGTTCCATGGGAACTAGTGGTATCTCTATTCGACCTGCTCATCCCGCTCGCTCAACATAAATCACGAAAATCACGAAACATACACCGAACCAATCATGCCATCTCCTCCCAGCCCAAAGCCCTTATTCCATCGCCCCGACTCCTGACGCTTCTTGCGGATGTTCCAGAAAATCGAGCCCTGGAGTCATACAATGCATCAGAAACCACTCGAATGCTTTTAGTAGCCGGCAAATCACTCACATCGTACACTTGCCGCAGATCGTCCTTGTAGATGCGTCCATCTTTCTGGAGCAGCAACCATGTCGTCCCCCACTCGAAGAGGGCAGCTCCCCACTATTATCCCACCGATCAGTATTCAGCTCCGTATCAACTCCGCAGCCACTGAGCCGAGGCAACCTCGTGACGTACCCCGAACGGATCCACCGCTACCCGCTGCCCATGCATCAGGTTGATGATCTCCCCGAGCGTCAGGGTCCCGTCGCCTTTCCGGTCATATTTGGCGAACAGATTCTCAAAGGCCTGCGGTACGAACCGGCCCTCATTGTCGATCACGCCACTGTCCGAGCCATGCTGAGAGGTTCGGCCTCGAGTGTCAGTTACAATCACTTCTCCCTCCGTGCCTCAAGCTTCCACTTTGCTCCGTCGAAACCCCGGGAATGCAGAAGAGTACACACCTTCGCCTTGTGGATCCCGTGCACATACACCCGGAACCAGGGATCCGGGAACCAGGAATGCGCCAACCGCGACGGGTAGGAGAAGTTGAGGTTGATGATCAGCATCGCCAGCAACGAGAAGAGCATGTTGAACCCCAGCTCCCGGAAGCCGACGTAGGTGTCCCAGGGGGTGATCTGGCCGTCGCCATCGCGGTCCCAGAAGAGGACGTGCTGCTGGAGAACGGTCTAGATAGCGGATAAATCAATCAGCGTCAAATAGCCTTTTCCGGCAGTCACCCAGCCGTTCGGGACTGCAACGCACATAGTCTTTGTTCTCCTCGTGGTATTTCGACCGAAGGCCCGATTTGGTCTGCGAGACAGTGTAGTTGGCGCGGGAGACGCCGGGTTGCTGGATGTGCGCGCCCGCGTCCGTGGCTACGGGGCGTGCGTGGGTGACGGGGGCTTGTTTCGCGGATACGGAATCATTCAGATTTGTCTGGTCGTCGGATGAGGGGGCCATTCTTGTTAGTGTTTGGGGGAAAGGGTTGAGGGAGTATAGATCTTGTTATGTTACTCTGTGCTTGCACAAGCGAAGCCATCCTGCCGGTCTTATAGGGTCTCAATATACGCGTAGCATGAGACTCTTTACTTTGTATCGACTCACGATGACATCAACTCGTGTGTGGATATCGTGACCTTCCCTTAGAACGCCCAAAGAAGCTGAGGCATAGCAGGCTGAGGTCTGTGCGTTAAAACAAACCGACCAATCCGAGAACCGGAAATGGAAATCTGGTGGGTGGTTCGACTTCTCTGAGTCGCATACGTCATCGGATCCGAACCCTGTTGCAATCAACTTGCACCCCAACCCGGGATCAAGCTTTGGGGGCCTGAGCTCAGCATTGTTCCTGTGCTTGAGGCGTTGGAAACGTGGGTGTGTCTGTTGGATCTACAGCGTTGTACAGTACCTTATGGTGAAACCAGGGACCCGTAGGATGCATTTATTCCCTTCCGGGGTGTGGAGATGTGTGGAGGTGTGTGGAGGTGTGTATAGTTTGCCGGATGGCCGCTGTGAAGTCGACGGCTAATTCTGGTCTATCACGCGTCTTGGGAGGGTATTGAAGAAGAATTGCAGACTGGTATTCTTCTGATATTCTTTCTCGTGGTAGTTATGGAGGAGCCTAGCATCGCACTCATCAAGCACCTGTTGTTGTAGTTAGGACTTAGACATGCTCGTCTGAAGCCTGAGTTAGAAAGGCGTGCCTTCATAAGTTGTACCCCCAGAATGTTAAGATGAAGACAGGTTTCTGGTTTCTGCTGGTTTATCTTAGAGGCAAGGCTCATTTCTCAGAATTCAAGTATCTAATCTCAATCCGTACTGCCAAGTTCTGGGAGAAAAGAACAATAGGGCCCGGGTATTAGTGTATGTACTGTACTCAGTGAAACTTCAAGTAGGTTCACATAGCGTGATGGCAAGTATATTTACAGGATAGGAACAGGCAACAACACGCCTAGCTTCGGGGTATAAGTGCAATATCCAGCATTGGATTTCTACTATATACTTTGTATACACAGTAGAGTCAATAGAATATTCGCAGCCCTTCTAGTACCCGTGGCCAGGTCAACTGCTGCACTAACGCAAAACTCTGTAGACTTCTATCAGAGCTTGGCAATTTGTCTTTGCCGATGCTTGGTTTCTACTTGTTATAGTAATGTCCTGTAAATCAGCACTTGAATGATAAGCTTGTTGCCGACAGAGCTTATCGCGAGCTTCTCTTTCACAAAGCCTAGAAGCCTTTCCATGAAGTGAAGTGCATCGGAGACGTAGAAGACAATGTATTATTCATGTGATAGTTTAAATGGCGCCGGCCTCAAACCAAAACATCCTAATCGAGAAAAGGCCGAGCCAATACTACTTAAAACCACACTAAACCTCATGCGGAAGTACCCCCTTGCCCCAAACCGGGTTAGTGCACGACATCATCTACCCTCCGCCAGTCAAGCTCAGCCCCGACCGACCGTCCACTGCACCTACTGAGGAACTGTCTGAATGACTACTACCTAGTACTCACTCTACCGCAGGGGCAGCAGCAGCAGCGCATCGCATCCACCCGCACGAGCCACCACAAGATACCCCCATTTATACAGCCATGACCAGCCCCGTCTGAATCACCATCAATCATCTGACACCAGCCCCCCTCGCAAGGCGACCTTTATATGCAGCTAAATCCCCGCCGTCTCGCGGACCGATACTAGTACTAGTACCCCAGCACCATGACCGATTACTCGAAATTGAAGGTCACCGACCTGAAGGCGGAGTTGAAGCGGCGCGGCATCGCGCAGACTGGTCTCCGCGTCAAACAGCAGATTATCGACCGGTTGGAGGAAGAGGATGCTCGCGAATCTGGCGGACAGGATGCGACCGCGGAACCGGGCTCCGATCGCGAGAATGCGCAGCCGCAGCAGCAGCAGGAAGAGGAAGAGGAAGAGGAAGTGAGCGAGCCTGCACCTGAGGCGGAGGAGGAGAAGGAGGAGGAGGAGGAGGTACAACAGGAGGTACAACCTGCGCAACCAGTCGAGCCGCAGGCCGAATCGGCTACACACGCGGAGCCGGTCCCCGATGAGACTGTGAAGCAAACGGAGACCGCGGACTCGACACAGCCACGGGAACAAACGCCGGAGCAGACTGAGGCTGCAGTGCCTCAGCTGGAGAGTGTAGTAGAGGAGACGACTGCCCGTGGTGATCAGGTCGCGGAGGAGTCGTCGGAGCAGCCGAAAGAGAAGAAGGAACTAGGCACAAAAGCGCAAGAGCCAGAAGAGAAGGTGGTCGCGACTGACGCCTCTGCAGTGCAGGAAACGACGACCGAGCCACCTGCCGCCCCGGTTGAGCAGGCTCCCGGAAACGAACCCGCGCAGGAAGCTACAGCCATCCAGCACCAAGATGCAGAGCTCAAGGAGACCGCGCCGCCTACAAGTATCCCTTCGGACTTGAACACAGCATTCTCAACTCCTCTTCCCACAGAGGAGCTGTTAGAGGATCGACGCAAGCGCAAGCGACGTAGCCAGAGTCCTGTGCCCACACCGGAAGCTCTGGCCATCAAAAAGGCGAAGGCGCAAGAGGAAGAGCCTCGCGTGCTGCTGCCTGAAGATCAAGGATCATCTATGATGGAGGTGGATCAGCAGGGAGAAGAAGGGGCAGCGCATTCGCGAGAACCCCCTGAGGCACGTGCTGAGTCTGAGACGGCGGCGCCAGGTCGGGAAACGGAATCTGCCCCGGCCGCTGACGATACAACCCTCGCAGCCAAGAAAGATGCCCCGCCGAAACACGATGTTCGTTTCAAAGGTCTCTTCGCGGGGCCGGGAGCCGACCAAGCCCGTCCGCCATCTCCTCCCCCTGATGTTGCTGTGGACGAGGCAGAGGTTGAGCCTGCCCTACATGCTGCCACTGCTGCGCTCTACGTTGGAGGCCTAATGCGGCCGATGCAGCCGGCGGCCCTCCGAAGTCATCTGGTTACTCTTGCTTCGGCACCGGACGCTTCCCCGAATGCTGATGTGATCCTCGATTACTACCTGGACCCCATCAAGACACACTGCTTTGTGAGCTTTACAAGTGTCTCGGCCGCGTCGCGTGTCCGAACGGCCCTCCATGGGTCCGTCTGGCCTAACGAACGCAACCGAAAGGCGTTGTTTGTCGACTTCATTCCCGAAGACAAGCTACAGCCGTGGGTTGAACGAGAGGAGGGAACCCGGCAGCGTGGCGGGCCCGCACCTCGATGGGAAGTGAGATACGACCGTACAGACGACGGTGTCGAAGCTGTGTTAGAAGAGGTTGATTCCCGCAAACCGGCCGCCCAAGCTGCGCGTGCACCTGACCTCGCTGGCTTCTCTCGTCCACCGCCCACCGGTCCCCGTGCAGAGGGTCGTGGTCCGACTCGACGTCCCAGTAGCCCTGGTGTCGCACGGTCAGATTCCCACCCGGGCCAAGGGTTCAAGCCCTTGGACGAGCTGTTCATGTCCACCACCACCAAGCCTAAGCTCTACTATCTGCCCGTGACCCGGGAGGTGGCTGACCGGCGTCTCGACCGGTTCGACGACCTGCTACGAAAAGGCGCCTTCCCCCGGCGGGGAGGGGACGAGACCCGTCGTATCACTTTCGAAGACGGTGACCGATTTGTTGACAAGGGGCCGGAGTACCTGGGTGGTGGACGGGGCCGACGCGGTGGCCGCGGCGGCCGAGGAAGGGGCGGAGGAATGGGTGATTCGTGGCGAGACGACCGACGCAGTCGATGGTAACGATAGTTTCTCTGATGATTTGGTTTCGAGTTGTTCTGGTGAATGTACGGATGTAGTCATCCGTCACGTGTACAGTAGTAGTTTAGGGACATTGCGAGGGCCAGGGGGGGGGGGAAGGCGAGCATGGATGTAAATTAGGTGATGACTGCACAACTGTGGAGTCCCCCACTAGACAGTGCAATGAACAATTCTGCTTGGCTGCCAGTTTGACTGCAAAAGAAGAGTAATTAATAACAAAAAAGAAACAATAATAATAATGAACGGGGCTGTGATGATCCGTTAGAAATGTGTTTGAATGGTATTCAATCACCAATAGACAAAGGGGGAAATGAGCGAGAGAGAGAAAGAGTTCCAGTTGAAGGCAGTTCCGGCTATTTCGGGAAAGTGGCGCAGCCCGCGGGCGTGGTCGGTGGGTACTGTACAGTACATCGATACCAGCTGTGATGTAAGTTGAGCTAATTTACCGCCTTCATGGCGGGGAACAATGGAGATGACGTGTATTGGTATGGTCACTGGTTAACTTTGGTGCCTGTGGTTCGTCATCCCGTCATCCCAGCAATCACAAAGCATTCCAATGCAAACAAAGTGAAATGAAGTGCCAGGTGCACTTCACCTGTGTTTCGTTTCATCTGCTTTCCCTTGGTTTTATGCTATACCTCAGCTATACTTATACTAGACTGGACTGAACTGCTCACTCGATTGACAGAACTAGTCTGGCTTGATTGAATACAGTACCTACAGTACCTACAGTACCCAACCTACTTCTTTCCGACTACGCAATACCCAGTACATTCGGATCAACAGTCCAATGTACCACAACCAGCACCATCATCTTCATTGTTCCCCAGCAGCAGCAGCAGCAGCAGCAGCAGCAGCATTGGCTTTGTCCACACCATTCATTTATTCTCCCCCTCTGGCCGATCACTGTTGATCCCCAGCCTCTCTTCCTCTCTTCCTCTCTTCCTCGCTCCCCTCTTCTTTACTTTTTGTCATTTCCCCCCCTCTTCTGTTCACTTATTAGTCGCTGTTCCTGCCAAGCAACACCAAGCAACACGACACGCAGCTCACGCTTTCTCGGCGCCTGTTCCAGCGAGGCAGAACATATCCCCCCATTACTTTTTGTCCGCTCGACCCACGATTACTATCCTTGCAGTTCCACCGGCGACAAAAGTGTGGACGGAAGTCTAATCTCGGGCGGCTCCCAGGGGTTCAGTCGCTCATTCTTGGGCCAAGCCGGGCTGGGCGGATAAGATAGAAAGTCGGCCGTGTTTCTCGCTCTCCATTCAATTTGCGACGATTTTACTCCCCCTTCTTCCACAATATCCTGAAGATCTCTCTTTTTATTCCCCCCCCCCCCCCCATAGCCTCTCGCGCTTCCGACGCCGCTCACTGTTCAGCTGTTCATTTTCCACTCCCACCCCCGAGAATGGGTTGGCCGGTGTGTAATTCCACCGCCGAGGATGAGACCAGTATGTCCCTTTTCGTTCTTTGTCCGCTCTTCGCTACAATTTGCGACACTATGGTTGTTGAGTTGAGCTGACGCGGATTCTTCAATTTCACTCGCATAGTCACGGAGGTCGACCTCTGGAAAGGCGGGATCACCTTTCACCAGCTGTGCCTCATGGTCGGCGGGGTGTTTGGTTTGATTTCCATGATCGTTTCCTTCTATCTGATTATGATGCATGCTACGCATTACAGCAAGCCGATCGAGCAACGACAGTACGTTTCCGCCTTATCGTCGCGCCGACCCAGAGTCACACAGAGCTAATCCTATCATGTTGCATCTCACAGTCAAATACGAATCCTATTGATGATACCCATCTACTCGGTCGTCGCGTGGGTCGGAACGTACTTCTACAAGAACGATGTGTACTACGATTTGATTGGCAATTGCTACGAAGCCTTCGCCATCTCCGCCTTCTTCTCCCTGCTCTGCGCCTACGTCGCACCCGACCTGCATAGTCAAAAAGAGTATTTCCGCGGTGTGGTGCCCAAGCCCTGGGTCTGGCCAATTCCATGGCTGCAAAAGATCTCTGGTGGTGAGAAAGGCGTGTGGAGAACTCCTCGCAGTGGTTTGACTTGGTTCAATGTGAGTTGCTTCGAGTTCTTAGTCGCATTGGTCACCAGCTGACGAAGGATCAAAGGTGATTTGGGTGGGCGTGTTCCAGTACTGTGTCCTGCGGGTCCTTATGACCGTTATCGCCGTCATCACGCAACACTACAATGTTTACTGCGAAGAATCGCTTAATCCTGCGTTCTCGCACATCTGGGTATGTGCTCATGCGCCCAATCGCTGGTGGACCTCGACTGATCTTGTTACCTGCATAGACTATGATCGTAGAGTGTATCGCTGTCTCGATCGCCATGTACTGCCTGATTCAGTTCTACATTCAGCTCAAAGACGACATCAGCCAACACTCTCCCTTCTTGAAGATTCTTTCCATCAAACTCGTGATCTTCTTGTCTTTTTGGCAGTCGGTAAGTGGGATATTCCGCAATCTACTCTCGTGGCAATCGATCTAAGTGAACTTGCAGACGTTGATCTCGTTCCTTTCTTCCGCGGGTGTCATCAAAGCGAGCAAGACAATCCAGTCACCGGACTTGAAGGTCGGACTACCAAATATCCTCATTTGTATCGAAATGGCCATGTTCTCGGTTCTTCATCTGTGGGCCTTTGCATGGCAACCGTACTCGCTTCTTGCGCAAAACTCCGATGTCACCGACTTCTATGGTAATGGAAAGGCCAGCTATCAGGGAGGTCGCTTCGGCCTCAAAGGGCTTTTGGATGCGCTCAATCCTGTCGACCTTGGCAAGGCGGTTGGTCGCAGTTTTCGTTGGCTGTTTGTGGGACGCAAGAAGCGGACGCTGGATCCCAGCTACCACACGCCTACCGAGGCGTTCGGACTGAATGCGACTGAGAACCTCACCCCACCGTACGGAACCGCATACCAAGGGCCTACAACGGCATTGAGTGCAGGGAGATATGGCAGCGACGAAGAAGGCGAGGTGCTTTTGTCTCATGCTCAACCCAGCCCGGGAGGACTAGCCCCGGGCATGCACGATGACAGTGATCCGAATCGCTTCTACTCGCATAATCGATTGAGCGGCTCGTCTATACTGGAGCCGCAGCCTTCGCACACGGCTCCTCACACAGACCCGTCCTACGAGGATGCATACAATCCGTACTTGGTCCAATCTCAGCACCTGGCCCATGACCCTTACCACAACGATACTCCTACCCCCGGAAACCCTCCGTATCCGGATAACACCACCGCTACAGCAGCCACTCACCCTCAACCCTACCAACAACCTCCCCTCCAAGAACAACCTCCGATCCCTCTTCCAGAAACATACCAGACCCCGCCACCTGGATACGATATTGAGAGTCATCAACGGAGGTAAAAGGCACCCTCCAAGCGGACTCCTTGCATTTGCATGAAAAGCTTTTTCTCGAAGCGAACCGAAGCGCGTGACATGACATGACTTAGACCTCGTAGCACTGGTTGTTGCATCTACCATTCTCTTTCTACAGCAAGCTGTCTTTGACGGTGTTCCACCCCGGTCACCCGTCACCTTCATATTGTCTCTATGGCGTTGGTTCTATACCTGTTGGATTGTTTGTCGTATAATACCCTCTGTTCTTTTTGTTTTGCTGGGCCCTCTGGCCACTGGCGCTTCATCTGCGTTATTTTGTTTCGCATTGTACGAGATCATGGCATGAAATATTGATTGTATCGCGGATTGATTGATGTGATTGAAGTCCTGTGTCGTCTGGTCAGGGAGTGGATCACCTCTTTGCTTGTATTCTCGTTCTCGTATAGAGATGGAGGATCTTTGCATGTACAGTAGTCTTATTGCCGCGACTCGTTGTGTCTTCAACCCGTAAGGATGAGTGTTTAGGATATATTCTCCCATCCCGAGCGTTTCATCTTCATCTTATCTACACACAACAAAAAAAAATCATTTCATCCATAATCTCATTACGTAGCTAAAGTATGGACAATAAGGGGGTGATCCCTTGCCTCTTCCGGGGCAAAGAAACCCCTAATCATTCCCTCAATTCAGAAAATCACTCTAGAATCCATCCCCGCCGGCCCCCAATCTCCCAGAGTAAAGCATCTCCTCCCCAGCACCACCACCACCATACCGCCCCTGCAACCCCGCCATCCGCATCTGCAGGTCCACCCCACCGCCGCTCCCGCCACCTCCGCCCAAACCGGACGGGCCGGATTTCCGCGCGGCCGCGGCCATGGTCCGGCGGGCGTTGTTCAGGATGGCGGTGCGTTTGCCCAGTTCACGCATGTGGCTGATGCTGTGGCTGAGCTGGCCGAGGAGGGCGACGAGGTGGACGTCGTTGGCCTGGGCGAGGGTTTCGCGGGTCAGGGCGCTGTTGGCGGGGGGTGTGAGGAGGGCGAGGTGGGAGAGGCAGGCGTTGATGTTACGGAGGATGGGGTGGGAAAGGGTTGTTGTGGGTGGTGGGGTAGAGGGAGAGGAAGAGATGCTGGAGACGTAGGATTTGATGAGTGAGATGCGGGATTCGAGGGTTCGGATGGCGTTGAGGCGCGTGTTGAGGCTGGCGATTACTGTTGATTTTTCTTTTCGTTAGTACTTCCTAAGGGGCTTCCTGATTTGGAGAGCTCTGAGGGGGAGGGAGGACGTACGCTCTTCTTCTTCGGGCGAGAGGAGGTCTGATGGTTCGGTTGTTTGTTGTTGTTGTTGCTGCTGCTGCTGCGGTTCTTTGCTTGATTGTTTGGCTTTGCTTGTTTGCGATGGGTCTCTGCTGGTGGTCGAGGGGTAGATGGCTGCGTTGCGGGCGGTTCGTGCGACGGTGTCGATGCCGATCATCTCGGCTTCGCCGGTCTCGACGGAGTATGGGAGTTCGCGGAACTTGATGCTTAATGTTGGTGGTGGGTGTTCCTCGCTGTCGACTTGCATGGTGTTGGTGTTGGCATTCTCGCCCCCTTCGTAGACGCTCTCGTAGATGGTGAGAGGCAGTTTGCCGCCTTTGGAGGATGCCCCGGCCACCTCGCCGGGGTGGAAGGCGAGAAACACCGCGGATTCATTGTGCTTCTCGAGGATCAAACGGTGGATGGGTAGGTGGGATGCATTGGGGCCCGTGGGTGGGCTGGTGGACCACCATCCGACTAGGTCGAGCGCTGGCGCTTTGTGTACGTCCTTGACTGAGAGGTTGAGGAAATGTCAGTTTGTCGAGACGGATAGCCTGAGGGGCAGATGAGAGGTGTACGGCTTACATTGCTGGACTCGCTCTGCAAACCAGCTATCCGGAAGTTGAGCCTCCTCGTTCGGCCCTTCCGTTACCAGACACTCGAAAGCATGCTCTAGGGTGACTTCACGGCCGTTCTGCTGGCCCAGCAGCGCTCCGACTATGGGCCCCTGCTGGCATCGGGCTGCGTGGCGGGTGATGTGATCGGAGATCGTGAGTAGGATTAGAGGGTGAAGTTGGATATGAAGGCCGGAGTCAGATGCTTTGGGAGATACAAGTGAGTCGGAATGTTCAGACATTGTGTGTCACGGCCTTGAAACTGTGATGATGGGTGTTGGTGATTGCGATGGAGTTGGCGATGCTCTCTCGTCATATCCGGAGGTACGAGCGGAGGCGCGGAGCTGTCCCTGGTTTGTCTTGTTTGCAACCCAGCTTTCCCTCCTCCCCGCGCTTAGCGGGCATGAATCCAGGTGCATTCATTCATCCTCCAGCAACGCAGCAGAACGAGCTACACTAGAAACAGCATGGCTGTGCCTACGACATTTGAGGAAGCCAGACTTCATTTGCAACAGATCCAGCGTGATCCTTCCACCAAGCTGGATACTAACATCATAGATAAGCTGAAGTTGGAACTGACGGAGAATACGGACCGCAATGTCCCCGCCACTCTATTGATACAGATCTCGGAGCTCTTGCCGGTCCTTCAGGAAGACCCTACCCCTCTCACGACTCTCGCAATCAAAGCCGCCGGGTATCTCTCATTCAGTGATCTGCGCGCTGTCGACCCTCCCATAAATTTCATTGCGGGATTCAAAGCGCCCTCCCCACCGGTCAACCTCTTGGCCCTGTCATTGTTGAGCAAAGCGGGTAGAGTCCCGAGTGATGCTGCCATTGTCGCCGGGGATTCTGAGCTCGTCGCATCCCTGGTAGAGCTGTGGCTGTCGACTTCCTCTACCGCTGTTGCCCAGGCGGCGTTAGACACCATTTGGACCTTGTTGGAGATTGACCTCGCTAGTCCGCTTGAGCTTGGCGAACATGAGTCTGATGGAACAACTGCTGGTCAAGGTCTGTTTTGGAGAAGAATCTTCACGGATAAGGATGTCTATGGGCTGTTATTCTCCGTGTGCAGTCTCGAGGAAAATGGGCCTGGAGGTATCTCGAAGCGTGATAAGACAGTGGCTCAAGGGAGGTTGATGGGCTTCCTCGTGAAGGCAGGGCAACTGCGCTGGGACATCATCACAGGCTCTCAAGTCGCAGATGTGGAGGCCAAGTACCAGAGCGACAGCCTTCTTCACTTCGCCGCCTGCAGGATGGTTGACCGGGCCGATGTGTTGATGCACATGACTCTGATCAACTTCTTCCACGACCTGCTGGCTATCGACGCGCCGGGCCTCATGGCCCGAATGACCGTACAATCGGCGTCCACCTTCTCCTCGCCAGCGCTTGACTTCCTCATCTTGAACGATATACACACTACTTTGTTGGAGTTCTACCTCGATGAGTCCAAACTGGACTCTATTGACCTGGCCTATCTTTGCGGTCCTATTATGTCCTACGTCGCACAGTACGCTGAACTGTATCCTAACCACCTTTTGCAGAATCCCCGGCATCTGCTGGACCGCATTGTATCTCGCGTCGCTGCATCTGTGGCAATCTCGTCCGCTCAATGGGCGCATGGGCCAGTCCCCAGCGGACAATTGAACGTGCTTTCCTGCTTGCCTCGAGTCTTGCTTGTGGAAGCCAGCAAGCAAGGCCTGAACGCGGTGCTATCTGTTCCCAGTAGTCCCCCGAACAAGGAGGCACTCGACGTGCTTGCCAAGGTCTTCCATGGCCCGGTCAAACCCGACCTGGCTGACTCGATGGAGCTGAACACGGCCGGCCAGACCCCAACCGACTGGCACCAAGAAGCAGCGGCCGCCCGGGTCCTCTACTTCCAATACACGAATCAGCACACTGAGTTCTGGACAGATGTTGTCGCGACCGCCGACATCCTCGCCATGAAGGATGTCTCCTTGGCCGCTATGTCACTTATGAAAGCGATCATTACCGCCAACTGGCAGGTGTTGCCGGCTGAGGTGCCGACCTCTGATCCTGGCCATACCAGGTATCAGCTCCCCACTGAACAAAGCCTGGAGACTCTTTCTCCAGCGGCACAGGGCGTCCTTCCGTCAAGTGGTGCCTGGGCCGCTCTGACACCACCGGCTCTTACAGTCCTCCTGCCCTACCTTTTCAAACCTCCGCGCTCGTACGCCGAGTTTGTCGGAGGCGGTGCCGCCGATCCACAGAACGCGGTGTGGAAAGTAGCAACAGCAAAGCATGAAGTACTGGTCGCTTTGTATGACGGTTTGAAAGAGAGCGGGGGACAGATGGCTGGGTTCGACGATATCATGCGTACACTTCGTCAACGCGTCAACGAGGGCCCATGGGGGCCAACCACTCAACATGGCAACCAAGTTGCAACTGTCGGGCTGTAATGGGAATCTCTGCTGCTTCTTCGTTTCAGGAGTTCTTCGGAGCACACTTAGTTATTTCTAGCGTCTTAATCATACTCGTACAAGCCTGAGACAAGTAGATCATATGCGACATGCAGGAAATCTCAGTACATAAACTCTTGAGATATGATTGGTTAACCTGGAAGTAAAATGTCAGGGCTCCCGCGCGACAAGCCCTTATTTCCTACTCCAGCGTATCTCCGAAGGCGGTGACTCCAAGCTCCGCCCGGAAGCCCAGAAGTTAGTGAGCCCTTGTACTTTTTTTCTCCAGCCGCGCCGCAGCCCCCCCCTCTCAAGTCATCTTGTTGCAACTCTTCCCCGCCGTCGCCCTTCGACCTTGGTACAGCATTACTGCCGCTGTGACGAGACGAAGAGGCTCAGGACGAACTTGCACTATTTCTCCACTCAACATACCTCTCATTTTCTTTCCACCATGTCTCGCTTCGGAGCCAAGAAGGGCCGCAAGCTCCCCGGAGCAGAATTCAGTTGGGAAACTGGCGAAGGAGGCGGAGAAAACGACACCGCGCCTACGCCTCTCTTTCCGGTATGTTGTGTCTGTCTGTCTGCCATTGGGAGGAAACCTCCGCTGTCTGTTCGAAATGAGGAAATTCTGGGCATCTGCGTCGGGTCCACTCTCAACATTCGTTCGTACTAACAACTCTTTTTCGACTTCCAGAAATACCATGTCCCCCGCGCCAGACCGTTAACCCCCCACGAGCAGATCCAGGTGGATCAGTACCGGTCGCTGCGAGAACGATTCCACGATGGCCCGTACTACTCCGTGCTGGACTCGGCGACCTCGTCGGCCAAGAAGGAGAGCGCCGCGCGGGCGCACTTTGACCCGTTCCATGGGATGCCCTCGTACTCGGGCAAGTATCAGAAGAAGATGCGGACGGTGCCTAAGTTGGTGGGGCGGGAGTATGGTGAGTTTTGTGTGCCCGTTTTTTCTGGTTTCCCGTGCTTGAGGCAGATTGGGGAGTTGCTTGTTTGCTTTTTTTTTTTTACTTGTTCGGGAGTGGTAGTGGCTTCTACTTCTACGGCTTGCTAACTTTGAGGGGGTTTTTTTGCTGCAGTGATGAAATTCTTCCCCAAGGAATTGTGGCAGACCATCCAGCCGAGCTTCAAGCCCGATGCTGCGATGGACGGGTACGTGCTGCGGATCGATCGGCCCGGAATCCGGCGCGGCTTTGAGGACGATGAGGATGAGGAGGACGACGAGGCGGGCAAAAAGGGGAAGACTGGAGAGGAGGGCGAGGCGGAGAACGAGGATGATGAACGGGAGATCCTGGACCCCGATGAAGAGGAGGAGGAGATCATGGATGATGACTTCGAGGATGACGACGACGACATGGGTGGCGATTACAACGCGGAGCAGTACTTCGACGGCGGGGACGATGAGTACGGCGACGATGGGCTGGGAGATGGTGGTGGTGGTGGCGGTGATGAGGATACGTATTAAAAAGCGGGCGCTTATTTTTAAGATACCCTTATATTCATTATCTCCTTCGATCTTATCAATCTGAGCGATTTATCGGTCTTTATGGTTTGACACATGTGTAAATTGCCCTTGTTCTTTTTTGAGACAATGCTGTTCGCCAGCAATTGTACTTAGGTTCCAGTAGTAGTCGTGGTTTTCTTTTCACAATGAATTTCTTCTAAGGTTGATGTTATGTATATTCAGATCATTAGGTAGAAGACGCCTATCAACTCAACTTGAAGACCCAGCAATCCATACCAGTGAAAAAGACCCCGAATTCCCCTCGCAGCGAGAGACCGATCGTCGGGATGACGTCATCCCGCTCTATCGGCGCAAAAGGCCTTACGTCCCGGAGGAGGGGGATCTCCCAAAAAAAGATAGCGAGTGAAAGGTGAGTGATTGACCCGAAAAGCGCAAAGTGACTCGCTCCGGTCCCGCTATCGATATCACCTTAACTACAGGTCTTGCGCGAGCAGCCGTTGCTTTCCCCCCCCACGTGCATGCACCAGAAGCAATGAGCGCTAGCAATCCACCACCCGCCCAACAGAGACGCTCTGCGCTCGTCCTCTATGGGTCCGAAACTGGCAATTCCCAAGAAGTCGCCGAGGAGCTGGGCGCATTAACCGAGCGGCTCCATTTCAAGACCCATGTTGCGGACCTGAATCAGTACAAGCCGGTACGTGCGGTCCCCAAATCGCGCGATGTCAGATGGCGGAGAGAGAGAGAGTGTGTGTGTGTGTGTGTGTGTGTGCGCGCGCGCACGCACGCACGAAACCCCCACGCTAATTTAGGAATGTTGTCTGTAGGAAACACTCAGCTCGTACACGCTGGTGCTCTTTGTGGTTTCCACCACCGGGCAGGGTGATTTCCCGGCGAATGCGCGATCATTTTGGCGATCGTTGTTGTTGAAGAAGCTCCCCGCGACGTTTCTGAGTGGGGTCAGTTTTGCGGCTTTTGGGTTGGGGGATAGTTCCTATCCGAAGTGAGTGCAATGGGAATTTGCTTTGATTGGGGTTCTTGGGGTAACTAAGAAGCTGATTGATGTTGGGATAGGTTTAATTGGGCTGCTCGCAAGCTGCATAAACGATTGCTTCAGTTGGGCGCGGAGGAGATACATCCTTGCGGGGAGGCGGACCAGCAACATCCTGAGGGGTGAGATTTTTTTTTTCCTTGGTCGTTGACAATCCGCCCGGGAGATGCGAAGATGCTGATGTGCTGGTTGTGATAGTCTTGAGGGGACATTTATCCCGTGGTTCACCAGGCTCCGTGAGCATCTGCTCGACACATACCCCCTTCCGCCAGGGCTGGTGCCGATACCGGACAACGTCCAGCTGCCTCCGAAATGGGTCTTGCAACTACGAGATGAGGCGGAGGGATTCTCGACACCGGAGCAAACCACAGAAAAAACCAATGGATCTTCTGAGCTGGATCGACTCGGTCATGATCTTCGGCCGCTGCCGGATACGCTGACGGCGACACTGACAGAGAACAGGCGGGCGACTGCCGCGAATCACTGGCAGGATGTGCGCCATTTGTCCCTGACTGTCCCTGAAGCAGTGTCCTACGTTCCGGGGGATATGCTATCCATCACACCGAAGAACTTCGCCGTCGACGTAGACAATCTAATCACGATGATGGGCTGGGAGGCAGATGTCGACCGGCCGGTGACACTCGTCCCTGGGCCGACTTTACTCTCGGCAGACGACGATGACATGCCGTCTCCACCGATCCAGGGTCTCGACTCATATCCCAGACTGACCTTACGCGCTCTCCTCACCGACTACCTCGACATTCAGGCCATCCCTCGCCGAGCGTTCTTCGCTACAGTGGCTCATTACACGGACTACGAGATGCACAAGGAGCGTCTTCTGGAGTTCACCAACCCCGAGTTCCTGGACGAACTGTGGGACTACACTACTCGACCGCGACGCAGCATCCTGGAGGTGCTGCACGAGTTCGACTCGGTGAAGATCCCGTGGCAGCATGCGGTCTCGGTGTTTCCGATCATGAGAGCGAGACAGTTCAGTATTGCCAGCGGGGGCGCACTCAAGCATACGGCGGAGGGAGGCACTAAGTTCGAGCTGCTGATCGCTATCGTCAAGTATCAAACAGTCATCAAGCGCATTCGACAGGGGGTCTGCACCCGGTATCTAGCGGTGCTTCAACCCGGAAGTACACTTCAAGTGCAGTTGCAGCGTGGCGGCCTGAACTCATCTGTCAACCAACTAGTAGGCCCGACGGTCTTGATTGGCCCTGGGACTGGAATCGCGCCCCTGCGATCAATGATCTGGGAGAAGGCCGCGATCGTCAAGGCGTACAAGGAAGAGAACCCGGGAGTTGAGCCTCCGATCGGGCCAACTCTGCTCGTGTATGGCGGTCGCAACAGAGAGGCGGATTTCTTCTTCGAACAAGAGTGGGAGGAGCTGGGGGAGCTGGTCCGTTTAAAGGTCCTGACTGCGTTCTCGCGAGATCAGAAGCAGAAGGTCTACGTTCAGGATGTGATCCGCGAGAATGTCAGCCTCCTCTTTAAACTCTTGCATGACATGCGTGGCTCGGTGTACATCTGCGGATCATCGGGGAATATGCCCAAAGCCGTGCGGCAGGCCCTCACTGAGGCATTTCAGCACGGACCGGAGGTGGAGACGGATCGGTTCAATGAACAGGGCGCCGAGCAGTATCTGCTGGGGATGGAGAAGACCGGCCGGTATAAACAAGAAACGTGGTGATCAGTGTGTCAGTGAGACCTACTGCATAGACCCTTGGGGTGCACCCTTGGGGTGGAAAACGAGACATGAGAAACCATTTTAGAACATACATCAAGCACGATGAGGTCATTTGTCTTCTATCAGCTGTCAATGGGACTGAGTCTCCAAGTACTCCGTAGTAGTTAGACATCTACCCCGACTTACCTCGGTTGGAGGCGGGATTGACACAGGCGGGAGAGATGATGAGCTCGGCCCGCCTCGGGGGCTTCTCCGCCTAGCGTCACCTGCTTTCTGCCGCGGATGGATTGAGAGTCTGTGACTGCTCCGTCGGATCGGTTTAAGCTACAACTTCCTCCCCCTCTCTCCTCCCCCTCTCCTGCCTCGCGCTCTTTACATTTTATCTTCACGAGCCCATCGGAATTGTTCTCACTTGGTCCAACACCTCTCACATAGCAATCACAATGGCCAGCAACCTCCGGATTCTTGTCCCCGTCAAGCGGGTTATCGACTATGCGGTGAGTTTTTACTTCCCTGCCGTGCTCCGGCTTCGGTGAGAAGTCGAAGTTCCCGAGTCGAATCTCCGCGCCACGATGCCCGCAGAGCCATTGCACTGCACCCACCAATACTGGAGTCTCAAGTTCCAAGTCAAAATCAGAATGCTCACATGCATACGACATGTCAACAATCGCCGATATGAAAAAGATAAACTAACAAGCCCAACCCTACTCAACAGGTCAAACCCCGCGTGAACAAAGCCAACACCGGCGTTGAGACGGCCGGCGTCAAGCACTCGCTCAACCCATTCGATGAGCTCTCGGTCGAGGAGGCCGTGCGTCTGCGCGAGCGGCACACCAAGAAGCAGAGCCCGATCAAGGTGGACCAGATCCTGGCGCTGTCGGCGGGCGGGCCTAAGTGCGCGGACACGCTGCGCACGGCGATGGCGATGGGCGCGGACCGGGCCTTCCACGTTGAGGTGGGCGACAGCCCGGACGGCGGGCCGGAGCCCCTGACCGTGGCCAAGATGCTGCAGGCGGTGGTGAAGCAGGAGAACATCAACCTGGTGCTGCTGGGCAAGCAGGCGATCGATGGCGACCAGGGCCAGACCGGCCAGATGCTGGCGGGCCTGCTGGGCTGGCCGCAGGCGACCCAGGCCAGCAAGGTCGAGATTAAGGACGAGAACGGCACGGTCGAGGTCACACACGAGGTCGACGGCGGCGTCGAGACCCTGCGCGCGCAGCTGCCCATGATCATCACGACGGACCTGCGGTTGAACGAGCCCCGGTACGCCACGCTGCCGAACATCATGAAGGCGAAGAAGAAGCCCCTCGAGAAGAAGACGTTGGCCGACTTCGGTATCGAGGATAAGAAGCGGTTGAAGACGATTAAGGTTACTGGTGAGTTTTGCTGGCGTGTTTTTATCAGTCAAGAGAGGGTAACTGGGGCTAATTATCTTTCTCTAGAACCTCCTGCTCGCCAGGGGGGTGGCAAGGTTGAGGACGTGGACGGATTGATCGGCAAGTTGAAGGAGCTGGGTGCTCTGTAAGGGTTTGTGGTGGAAAGGAGCGGAGCATTTGCGTATGTTTGTGTTTTGTGTATGTTTATGACTGACTACCTACCTACCTAGACTTGGTTCGGTATTTTTACTTTTTTATTCTCCGAGGGGATATATATCATTTTTTGCATACATTTTTCTTCGTTGCTCTTCCTTCACTCGAAACTTTCCACATTCTAGCCCTATCTATCACATCCTCCATGGACTACTAATTTGCAGATCCATCGGTGGCATGCTTCTCTTCGTCTCCGTCTTCTATCACGCGATGCTTGCGTGTCATTTTGTTATGAATCCTGCCTCATCAGCGTTCTGCGTCACAAAGTATGTGGTAGTCCTCGGATGGTTACTGCGTGGGCATCAGTGGCAAAACTGGTGTATTCCTCCAGCTTGAAGGAAACGCTCAATTTCGAGAAGAAAACAAAGAATGGTTCGAGTGCATCGACGGACAATGATAAAACAAGATGCTCCGTGGGATCCCCCTGAAATGTCCCGAAGGATATCCTTGCCACGCTTCCACCATGCGAATATAAAAACCACGGGAACGTGCAAATCGTGACTCTCCCATCTTCGACCGGTAAGTCTATCATCTCAGACAAGATACTTTTCCACGCAGAAGCAGAATCATTGTTCGAAAATTGCTGACTACTACGAAAATCAGTGAAATCTCCGGTTAAGAACAATGGCCGACGTGGATACGACCACCATCCACCTCATCGACACTGAAGATAGGGTTAGTAGCCTTGTCGATGTGATCAACGCACATCGCTTCGAGCCACTCTACATCGATCTGAAAGGTGTCAATCTCTACCGCGGAGGTACCCTGAGCCTGATGCTAATCTACCTGGAATGCACTAACGACATCTATGCAGTGGATCTCCAGACCCTCGGCGCCCGGGCCTTCTCGACGACCGCGAGTTCCCGTTTCTACGACACCACCAGCCTCCAAACCATCCTCGAGTCCCCCGAAACCCCCAAGGTCTTCTTCGGGGTGTGGGATGGCTCGGACGCGCTGTTCAACCAGTTCCAGATCCTCATCCAGGGCGTCGACGACCTCCAGCTGATGCAGCACGCCGCCTCGGGCGGGTGGCTGCGCGGCAACGGCCGGGTGACCAACCTCGCGGCGTGCATCAGGGACGACGCCGGGCTGACCGAGCCCGAGGCGCGCCGCTGGCGGGCCGACAAAGAACGCGGCCGCTCCGGCTACTTCTACATCGGCCGCGACGGCGACGACCACATCCTGCGTCGCCGGCCGCTGGACGACGACTTCCTGAACTACTGCGCGGCAGATGTCGCGTACTTCCCCAGGCTCCGCCGCCGGTATTCGCGCCCGCTGGACGTGTTCTGGAGGTGGATGGTGGAGCGAGCGGCGCAAGCCCGGGTCGCTGAGTCCCAGGAGCCCAGGTTTCGGACTCGCGGTGGCTGGCGCGGTCGGATCCTCGGGCCCTGGGATGGGCATCGGGTGCAGGGTCTGCGGACGAAGTTCGTCGAAGAGACTGGGGAAGATTACGAGTTTGAGAAGGGGTGGGCGGTTAAATGCAAGAATTGGCGACAATGACTTGTGAGCATACGGACCGAGCCTTTCTTGCGGTGAGGTTTATCTAAGTTCTTCCTTTCTACCAAATGAATGACTATAAAAAAGTAAATGACTCTAGAAATCAAACATATTGATCTATAACCTTGTTTTTCCATGCCTTTCATGTTCTGTAAATGTAGGTCTACGGTGACTTAGTAGCCATAAAGCCTTTGTTCGGCTGTTATCATTCGACACCCTGCATCTCTCTGAGGACATTTCCCAGTAGCTCTTCCTGATATCAATACTTACTCCTTTGGTAATCAAACCTGCCTACAATTTTCAGCCTACTTCCCTCAGGCAGTGTGGTAAGTACTCCGTAGTAGTTAACTCTCCCGAAATTCTTGATTCGATCAGAAACAATAACCAAGAAGAACAACACCCCACACCAGGTCTATTCATAGACGGACCACAACAAACAAACAAGATCAGCTCGAACGCACCGTGTACCGGTACGGAGTGAGTGTACTCCACAATCCCATGTCTCAAGTAGATTGGTCCCCTGCATTTCCCAGTCCTTGTTCTAGTGCGGCGCAGCCGCATTCTAGAAGCGCAGCTGAAAAGCCGCGCCGGTGCAGGAAGAAGGTTTGATCTCTCCCCCTCGTTTTCTAGAACCTTGTCTTGTACTGTCCAGAGCATTTCCCGGGTTTCGTGTTGATCGGTGTGGATAGGATCGATCGGGTTCGTGATCGGTACATTCTTGTAGATTTGCTTCGTGCGTGGAATGGATGGATGGATTGCTGGGTGGGTTGAGTTGGCAGATTGATCGATCGGTTGTTTGGGCGGGTTGTTTAGATTGTTGGATGGATATATCTGTCGGTGCAGGTTGGGTTTGCCGCGTGAGGAATGTGATGTATCGCGTTTGGTGTTGGAGTTGGGTTTTCTGGAAGAAGCGGGGTCGGTGCGTGGGATTATGGGCTAAGGTGACGTGCTGGATGAGGTATGGTGGCTTGCAGGGTTGGAGGGGGTGGATGGGCTGGAAGTTGGTGGTGGTGGTGGTGGTGGTGGTGGTGGTGGTGGTGGTGATGTATAGATCTAGATGAAAAGTACGGTATGTAGCGATGGGATTGATAGGTGTCCATGTTCGGGAGGAAGGAACTGGAAGGTGGATGGCATGGCTGTGGGATTATAGCCTAGTGGGTATAGAGAAAGAAAGATACGATACTCCTTTATCCATAATGCAGAGTACAAAGCTGTAGTTGAAGTGTTCCTCAGCACACCACCATACTCAGTATAGAGTAACTCTGTACAAACACTAGTAATTGATGGGGACTCCTGCACGGAAATGTAGTTCGGCGTTGTCTCGCGAATACTTCACCCAGAACAGTTAGTCCTCGTTGGGTTATATTTTAGACAAGGTTTTTCCTCGGTAGCCAGCAGGGCCGATGGCGTAGTGGGGAACTCGCCGAGCGTAGCCAAGGTCAAACGCCATCGGTCCCGCGTTCGACTCCCGGCGGGGGAGAAGGGAATAACGCCTGACGCAGGAATAAGTTATCACCCTCCTCCACCCGCCGGGGAAAAGAACTGGGATGAAAACCCTCGGGGATAAGAGGGGGTTTTCGTAGCACTGCACAGAGGAGTGGCCTACCAACTCATAGGTGGCTGCTCCTGCAGTGTGAGCTTTTTGAATTTCTGTTTTGTGGGTATCCTTTTGTTTTCTTCTCTGGTGTAGCAAATGATTTGTTGCGTTTGATGAGGTATATGAGGATGGGGGTTGGGTTTTGATTCTATATACTCTGCGTCTGTCTTTGAGCAGGTCAATACTTGCAAAAGAGATTCATAAATAGTGGCACGCGTCGTCTCACGGTCCATGCGGCAATAGTTAACTTCTCTTTCTCTTCTTCAAAGTATGTACGGATGCACGCTTTACACCTTCTATACTACAGCCCCTTCATGAAATAAGGACATCGCGAGGGCAGCAGCCGATCCGGGCATACGGCCATTGCTCCGAGTTCTTCGATGCTAGAAAACAGCTAATGGACTCGCGCTTCGTCTGTCTATATCTACAGCCAAGCTACTCAACATGCTCCATTTCCCATTCTCGGTTAGAGAGACTGGCGATGAACTTCTGCCCCGAGGCTCCCTTGCGACAGATGTGTCTAAGGGAAGGAGAGAATAGAAGACATCTACTGTATGTATGACCTACGCTGCACAAGGTTGGGGGGGTTGTAGAGTTTCGGATGTGCCGAGTGCTGTCGGCTGTCTGTTAGGGTGAAGGTGCAGCTGCAGGCTGTAGCTGTAGCTGTAGCTGTAGCTGTAGCGGAGTTGCAGTAGAAGTATCCGTAAACCGCCCTCATGACAGCTGCTCTACCTGTCTTAGTGCTGTGGTCCTGACGAGGGGTTCTGCTGGTCTGCACATACTGGTTTTGGTTAATTTGACGATGAGAACGCGCCGCTGACAGCAGTCGATGACACCACACAGCAACTCCCCACCTTCTCTGCGGTTGCTATCACGTATCCTAGATCCTGCATGAAGGATTTAGATTGACATACTATTGAATAAAGCCAAACCCACTAGTTCTCGTGTGCAAGGTTGATCACGAGCCACAGAATGGTTCCTGACAAGCGACTCCGTACAAGACCGGTAGTTCTCCAGCTGTCATGCGCCAGCTGCTAGATTAGGGCTAGATCCATCACCGTCGGATCGAAATCTGCATCGCAGCCCAGTCCAGAAAAAGAAGCAGAAGCTTCGGTTCGCATGACAGGAGAAGGTGGCGACTGGGGGCCCTTGGGCTCGGGGCCTGTCAGATTCAGATTCCCCGTGATGGGCTTTGGCAACTAAGGTATGGAAACTTCGACGGTTTCTGTTTAGGCTGTCCACGTCTCATTGTTTCATTTCTCGGCTTCGTCTGGAATGTTTCCTGGCTTTCCTTTCCATGTTGATAGAGCCGATCGGACCCCTCCGCCGGGGGGGATGCTTGTCCACTGTGCGGAATGTCTGGGAAATAACCTTCATCCCCGGAGGGAATCTCACCCAGATACAGTAGTTTAGGGTTCATCCCGTATGTCCTGGCTTCGATGTATCCTTACCAATCGAGTGGAAGCAGATTCAGTACCGGTAGTTTGAGACTTGCGAATAGCTGCAAGATCGATCCTCTTCTGCACACACACCTCCAATTACATAGTACTGTACCATCATTGCAAGCCGCAATAACCGCAAACTGCAAGTCCTCGTGCCTCCTCAACTCTCACCTCCACCGGAACGCCTAATAGACAGATGTGATGTGTACGATTCATTTCTCAGTTCCTATCCGTTCCGTTTTCCCCTCGTTCTAGTGGCAAAGACGGATTGATGGGGACAGAAAGTCAATTTCGATGGCATGTGTGTGTGGGTGTTTGTGGGAACATCATGCCCTTTCTGAGCCATCACGGGGCAATGGGTGATGAAAGCTGAATCGAAGATTTGGCTAGGGAAATCTGATATGTCGAGTTGTCTTTCGGGTTCTTGTTCCCAACTCGGAGGGACAGAGCTTATCTATCTACTTTTTGTTCGGTCTTTGCTCTTTGTTCTTGGGGGCAAGAAGAGTGGAGGGCAGGAAAGGGCATTGCAGATCGGGATACCGGTAGAGTCTCAAAATGGAGGATACGAAACAGGAAATAACGCGTGAGGGTGAGGATCTGGGCTAGACCTTTTGTCGCTGGGCTTGTTCTTTTGTTGTGGTTGAAGATGAAGATGAAGTACCGCCGCCACTGTCATCATGTCAACGCTCGTCAGGTTTTTTGTGGTTGATGTTAAAATAGAACCTGTCTTTGGGAGAAAAAACTGGATTCGGGGGTTTGGAGGGGGTCAACATCCCCCGAGAAAATCGGACAGAAAAATAGATTCAGCATGAAAAAAAAAAGTCCCCGGGTGAGGAGCAGAACTAGAAACTAGACGGGGGTTGTTTTTACGGACGGTGGACCACTGTCACCGGATCAGGAATGGGGGGATTGGACCTGTCATAGAAACCGGAGAGCAAGAAGGGAGGAGGGAGGATGAGGAAGGAAAAATGCGAGGGTTGGGTAAAGAGTGAGTGGTAGATGGATGAGTGGGTTGGGGTGGATGAATAGATAGATGCATATAGTATATCTTAACCTAAGCTAGATCCTCGCAATCAACACTAAACCGACTACAAGGGGGGGGGGGGGGGTGGAGGTAGGAAGTATAGAGACCAGGTCGAAGAAGCAAAACAAATAACCCTCTCTGGGTCCCTTTGAAGGTAATTCACCTAGGCGACTCGAGGAAGAATAAAGCCGTTGTCGCAAGGGGGGAGGAGAGGGCGAGAGAGAGCTGAATTAGGGGAGAATTAAAGGTCTAGAGGCTGAAGGCTGGGGTTGGCTTCACTCTCTTCCTGAAAAAGTTACCGCGATTGGATCTGTCAGATGCCCGTTCGCAGCGCGCGCGGGTTGGATACATCGACATCGCATCCGAATGCAGGGATGGAGAATATTGCGATGACGGTACTGCACTCTGTACTCCGCACAAAGAAGACTGGTGGCAAAAAAACAATATCTGGCGTTTGGGTGAAGAAAAAGACATTATCCGATTTTCAGGATGATTCTGCGAATTCCATGAGTAACTACTAATCCAGTTGGAATAAGTATAGCCGAAGGGGGAGGAAGGAAGAGACCCAGAAGGAAAGAAAAGAGGGTCAGGTTCAGGGACCCTCTTTTTTTTTTTCTCTCCCCTCGGGTAGACTAGATTACGGTACGTAGTCGATGACGATGCGATCTGATCAGCATGCAATTTCTGACTGCCTGGACCTCCGGTTCTTAGGGCATGGTTCCGGGGAGAGGTGGGTTACTCCAGACAAGACAATTGTAGTATTCTCTGGGTCTGGATGGTGTGGTTCCTCAAGCAAAAAACAACAACAATGATAATAACACCTTTATCACTATGAGAAAGAATGAGAAGAAGGAATGCGTCGGAAATGAAATCAAAATTGAAGATGTCTGTGCTGGCCGCGATAAAGCCGAGTGACTGGGGCTGGCTGGGGCTTATCGGCCGGTCATGCATGAGTGATGCAGTGATGCAGTGATGCAGTCATGATGTCTTTTCCTCTTTTCGCTCTCCTCATCTTCTTCCTTTCTTTCAACAACAACTCACTTCTCCCCTCCAGATGCTTCGTCATCTGCCTCAATTTCCTTTCACCTTGGTAAGCAGCTCAGCTAGCTTTCTGCATATCCGGAACCAGCCACGGCGCCACTTTCATGCTTCCAACCATGCCCTTCCGACCCAGCCGTGCTGAACTGCTGAACTGGTAGTGGTGCCTGGCCCTTAGTTACTCAGTATTCAGTAAGTTATGTTCATCAGTACTCTGTAGTTACCGGCACTCACGACTCTGTATTTTTTTTATGATTCTCTTCTCTCTGCCAGCTGCAGCTGCATCTATACCAATCGGTTTTAGCTCTTCTGCTTCTTACTTCCTCCCTTCTCCCTCCACTTCCTACTCTGTAAACTGCATTGCTTGTTAGGACTATTGTTTTTATTTTATGGACTTGACTTTTTCTTTTCTTTTTCTTGCTTGATATTTTCTTTCCCTCCTTTCTTCAACCCCCCAGCAACTGCATCCATCTGGCTGATCGTACATCTCTAGCCTAGCTCATCTGACCGAACCGGACGGATTCGACACAGTCGATCATCACCTGCCGACTGAGTTCACTTACTATATATCTTTGCCTCCAAATCCTACTCTCCCCTCTTTCCCCCCTCATTTCCTGTGCAGGATAGGATATACTGACTCCCTTCCTTTCATTTTTGTTTTTGACTCTGCATCAACTCTCTTGTCTCTGTCTCTTGTCACCCGGTAGCCTTACCTTACCTCAACAGGTCTTACAAATCCACTCCAATCGCATTGAATTGCTTACTACCCAACGTTGCCCGGCCCGTTTTGCCCTGGTAAGCAGTGCCTCCTCGTTCGTTCCGTGGTTCCCCTCTTAGAGACTCTCGTATGCTACCAGCCCTTGCCACTGGATCACCGGCTCGCTCGGTCTGGATCTGAGCGGATCTCACGGACATTTCCGTCAGTCGTCTCTGATGAGTTTTAATCCCGATGATGACCATGACCATGACCATGAACTGTGCTCCCTCTTCCCCTCCTCCTTCCAAAAGTTTCTCCGCCTTATTGCTTGCTTGCCTGCCTGCCTGCCTGCCTGCTTGCCAGCTCCATTCTTCTTCAGCCAGCTAATTTCCTTTGCGCCGCCTCTAGATAGTTGCTGGCATTCCTCAGACCCGCATTCCTCGGTTGTGTCAGCGACCATCGATAACTATCCGTTTCCAACTGCGCTGTATACATTCTCGAGTTACATTGGGGAAATTAAACGGCAACACATGTTTATTGCGCCCGCCGTCTTCGTCCATCTACCGTTGCGCTTGTGGTTATAGACGTGCGCTCATACCTCGCACCCCTTCCTGGTCACCCCCTCCTCTCACCCAGGACTGAGTCCTGCTCTACTACCAGTTGCTGCGCGTTTGGCGATCCAAGTGGCAGTCGCCGTTGAGTCGCCACAATGCCTTCCACCTTTTGGGAGCGGACGAAAGGGACGTCTAAGAAAGGATTCGACAAGGCATGGCACACCCTCGACAAACTGGGGGATCCCGTCAATCGACTCTCCAATCGAGTCGGTGCAGAGGCCTTCTGGCCCATGGCCATTGACAAAGAGAGCGACAAGGCAGCGCGCATCTTACGAAGCTTCTGCAAGGATGGCTTTTACAGCGAGGAGGATGCGGATCGCCAGAGTACCGACAGCGCGGCCAACCCGACGACCGGCAAGATCGACCGTCCCAAAGGCAAGCAACGAGTCCTCAAGAAAATCCCTTCGAGAGTCATCCAGCAGGCCAAAGGCCTCGCCATCTTCACCACTATGCGCACGGGTCTCTGGCTAAGCGGCTCAGGCGGAAGCGGTGTTCTTCTGGCACGGATACCTGAAACAGACGAGTGGAGTCCTCCGTCGGGCATCATGCTGCATACGGCGGGCATTGGGTTCCTAGCCGGAGTGGATATATATGATTGTGTGGTCGTCATCAATACATACGAAGCGCTAGAAGCATTCAAGAAAGTTCGCTGCACCCTCGGTGGAGAAGTAAGTGCCTCCGCCGGTCCGGTTGGCATGGGTGGTGTTTTGGAGTCAGAAGTCCACAAGCGACAAGCCCCGATCTGGACCTACATGAAAAGTCGGGGGTTGTATGCGGGTGTCCAGGTCGATGGAACGATCATCATCGAGCGAAGCGATGAAAACGAACGATTCTACGGCGAGCGCATATCAGTGACGGATATCCTGGCTGGCAAGGCCAAAAACCCTCCTGCATCGATTCAAACACTGATGCAAACCATCAAGGCCGCCCAAGGAGATGCTAATGTGGATGAAGCCCTCTTGCCACCTCCAGGGGAGGCTCCCGGCGATGTCGAAGTCGGCCCTGCGATCGGCTCCTTTGGCGTACCTGATCCAGAGGATCCCGATCCGTTTGGTGTAAAGGCATTAGAAGCGGAGGGTCTTTTCATTCGCGAGGCTGGTTCGCGAAGCAGACCGTCGCAGGAGGCCTTCGAATTCAAACCCGCCCCAAGCAGTCCTGTGTATGCCACCTTCCGCCGCAGTCTCGATAGCTCACCCCGCAGCAGCTGGCGCGCGAGTGTGCAGAGCTACGCCAGCATAGATCGAGGGACCCAGACAGATGATGGTCCGGCTACAGCGCCACCTTCTGTCAGTCGCGCCTCTTCCAGGAGTTATCGAGATCACGAGGAGTCCCGTTTGGGTGCTGTTATCCCCGAACATGGCGAATATCATATTCCCACAGACGCTCCGGTCGCCGCCGAAGAAGAAGACGACTTGGTGGACGATGACGATCTCGAGGTGCACGAAGTCAGCAGTGCAACGGTCTCCAAGCGAGAAAGCACCGCCCAGTCCCCGGTTTCCATTGAAGACTCAACAATGCCTTCCGAACTTCGACGTTACTCACCCACCTTCACGCGTGCCCGGTTGGTAACCATTCCCAAGCGCGTCCCACCTGCGCTTCCACCCCGAAACCCCTCGCGTACTCCTGGTTCTATCTCAACTTCGACCCCCACTTCCCCGACCTCTTTTTCCCGCTCCCACAGTCGTCGCCGGTCTGTGGCCTCGAGCCCTGGACGCTCTGGAATGATTGGGCTTACCGAACTACCCCTGCACTCCCTGTCTGACGACTCGCTCAGTGACTCCTCGTCCAACGCAGCGGCGGAGTCGTACAACAAGACATCACCTGACCGGGAGGATTTCCACTCCGTGTCCAGCCTCCACGACTCGGATGCCGCTTCGGAAACAGAAGCCAGCATCAAGGAGATTGATGCCAAGTCTGACTTGCCGGTCATTGCTGCCGCCGACAAGGCTGAACTTGCAAAGACACTTGCTTCCGATACAGATGTCAAGGGCGCAGCAGCGGCATCCTCTCACCTTGCATGAAGATGCGTCACAACCTTGCTTTCATCAGCGTTTCACTTCAAAAAGACTTTGCTTTCGTCTGTATATATATATATCCTTCAGGCACATGCTTGGGACGGTGGTCCTCTCATATGACACCGATTGACCTGCAAGGCACCTAATATCGGTCCTCGCGATCTTTCTATGTCTGTGACTTTATTTATGCCCTTCGTTGTCAATTTTGCAGCATGTTTGGTGTTGATGGACTGGCTATGGGATACCTGGGCGCCTTGGCTTTTTTTTTTTTCTCTTGAATGGAATCAGGATTTGGGCTGGAAGCCATTGATTGCTCTGGGAAGGATAGCCAGCGCTGGGACTTGGCGCTTGTGCTGATTCGGATATTCTTCTTCTTTCATCTCTCTTGATTTCTCTTTTTTTGCGGCCTGTCATTTTATTATATCCCATCAGTTCACTCTTCTCAATTGTTGCTTCTTGTCATATACAAAGCCTGTGGATAGCCTATCTATATCACGGTATGACTTTACTTTGACTTGACCTGAGACCCACTGTTTGATGGGGTAGCTGGAACCATACTTCATCACAAACAAACTTTATAGTAAACAAGTAAACACCAAACTTCGTATCGCCCACTTCATCAAGCAATGTTCTTCAGAAACCTGCAGCAGGCGGCAATCAACAGTCAGCGGCTGACGGCGGGGAGATCCGACCGCCGTTCACTGGCAGGATTACTGGCAGGACTGCAGGCAACACTTGATTTGGTTAAGCACTGCAGCTAAGGGACCTACTAATCAGCCCTCAATCTATCCATTTGGAGCTAAAAGATTGCACCATCCCCATGGATCCTTATAAGAAGCTGCCTGCTGGTCAATTTGACCTTCTTCTGCTCCCGAAACTCTCCAGCTGAGACCAATGCTTTCTCTTCGTGCTGTGGTTGTGGGCTCCGCCCTCGCCTGTACTGCGGCCGGCCAGTTCTTCCCTCCTAAGCCTGAAGGTGTCACGGTCATCGATTCAAAGCAATACGAAGGTGTCCAAATCTCCTACAAAGATGTATGCTCCCAATGGAAACACAAATGAAGCGTCAAGCCACATGCTGACTTATCTACCAGCCTGGAATCTGTGAGACCACGCCTGGGGTCAAATCGTACTCCGGCTATGTTCACCTTCCCCCGGGTACCCTCACTGAGCTCGGGGTGGACCAAAAATACCCCATCAACACCTACTTCTGGTTCTTCGAATCGCGGAACAACCCTGCCACCGCTCCTCTCTCGATTTGGATGAATGGCGGTCCTGGCGGGTCGTCCATCATTGGGTTGCTGCAGGAGAACGGGCCGTGTGTTGTCAACAAGGATTCCAATTCAACGGAGCTTAACCCTTGGTCATGGAACAACTATGCCAACCTGCTCTACATTGACCAGCCGGTTCACACAGGTTTTAGCTATGATGTGGCCGTAAATGGTACCTTTGATGCTCTCACCGGTGACTGGGATGTCTCTGGCCTGGAGGATGGGATGCCCGAGCAGAATAATACCTTTTACGTGGGCACATTTCCCAGCATGAACAATCAGACCACAATCAACGGGACTGTGAATGCCGCCCGCGCCTTGTGGGTGTTTGCCCAGACGTGGTTCTCGGAATTCCCCGAGTACAGGCCCCATGATGACCGCGTCAGCATCTGGACCGAGTCATATGGCGGTCGCTACGGCCCGGCGTTTGCAGCGTTCTTTCAGGATCAGAATGACAAAATCGCCAACAGCACCCTGTCCGGCCATCCGATCCACCTCGACACTCTGGGCATCATCAATGGCTGCATCGACCTGCTGGTCCAAGCGCCGAGCTTTCCCGGGATCGCCTACAATAACACCTACGGCATACAAGCCCTCAACCAGACCATCTACGAGGCTGCCATGCAGGCCTGGAGTAAACCGGGCGGATGCAAGGACCAAATCATCGAGTGCCGGGCGGTAGGCGCCGAGGGGGACCCGGAGATGCACGGCAACAACGAAACCGTCAACCGGGTCTGCCAGGATGCGGACGCCTACTGCATCGATGAAGTCAAGGGCGTCTTCCACAAATACTCCGACCGTGGCTACTACGACTTTGCGCATTCGGCGCAGGACCCCTTCCCGGAGCCGTACTTCATCGGGTACCTGAACCAGCACTGGGTGCAGGCCGCGCTGGGGGTGCCGGTCAACTACACCCGCTCCGCGGAGAGCATCTGGGAGGCGTTCCGGTCGACGGGCGACTACGCGCGCTCGGACCGCCGCGGCCTGATCGAGGATCTCGGCTACGTGCTGGACACCGGCGTCAAGGTGGCCCTGGTCTACGGGGACCGGGATTTCGCCTGCCCCTGGACCGGCGGGGAGGAGGTCAGCAAGCTGGTCGAGTACGCCGGGGCGGAGCGGTTCCGGTCGGCGGGCTATGCGGAGCTGCGGACGAACTCCTCGTACGTGGGTGGCATGGTGCGGCAGTCTGGCAACTTTTCGTACACGCGGGTCTACCAGGCTGGGCACGAGGTCCCCGCCTACCAGCCCCAGACGGCGTACGAGATCTTCCACCGGGCGCTGTTCAATCGGGATCTGGCGACGGGGAAGATCTCGACGGTCAAGAATCCGGGCTACCGGAGCCAGGGGCCGCAGTCGACGTGGAGTATCAAGAATGCGGTGCCGGAGAGCCCGGAGCCCGTGTGCTACGTGCTGGCTTTGCAGGAGACCTGTACGGAAGAGCAGATCGAGAGCGTGGCCAATGGATCGGCGGTGGTCAAGGACTACCTGGTGGTGGGGAGGAAGTGATTCAAGGGATTGGTGTTGTGCGTTGTGGACCAGATAATGGATCTAACAAGTGGTGGGTTTTGTTAGCACGAAACAATGTAGTCAGTCCACAGTAGGCTTTTTGAAGCCCGTCATGTAGTTATGTGGGAACATGTATAGTGATTGCACAAAACTTCAATCATATGTAAGTACACATAAAGTGGATAACCACTGCCCGTTCCCCGCTCTAGCCCGAACAGGCAGGCAGCCAGCTGACGGAACACTTTCTATACTTGGGCTGAAGAGTTCATATGGATCAACTTTCCCACTTTCTCGCCTCAATCTCCATTTTTCCCTCCCTGACAGCTAGACTTGTCTAGAATCACCATTCAGACAGGATCGACAATTGGCTTTTCCCCAGCCTTGCGATCCCTAGCCTCGAATCTGAGCATCCGGTCTCTGTTCCCAGGTCAATGCCTGGGTTATCGAACCTTCTCGAACCTTCTCTTGGCCCGGCCAGCGGGGAGACAGCGTCACACGTCACCGCAAGGGCTCACCTGAGGTGAAAGGCAAGCCCGCCCAACAACTACTGCATCAGACTTTCACCGTTTGTCTCCCTCCTACCCAACGAACACACCTGGCTTTCGTCTATTGTCCCGAACACGAAAAAACACCATCCCGATCACTCGCTTTCCCGCTTCTTTCCCTCCTCCCCCCTGCATCTTCCTTATCTTACTCCTCCCGAAAGTTCCGCGCTTACTGGACCTTCGACGGCGGTGGTGGTCAGTGGGCAGTCAGTCAGTGATCCTGTGAATCTTCTACGTCATTCGAGATCGTACTTCCTTCCCCGCCCGGTTTCGACCTTCCATCATTCCCCTTGACGCACACCCTGACCGGTGGTGTGATCCTCCCTCCTCGTCAATTGCTTATATTGGAGGCATCGAATTGCTCCAATTAGCGTTCTTCAGTACCTGATCACACCTGCGAAACCTGTCGTTTACACACTTGACCTGCATTTGAATCTTTTCGTTTGTCGACAACGACAACACCAACAACACACACACACACACACACACACATACACACATACACACACACTCCACAATGGTGGCTGAAACAAAGCTTTACGACGCCCTATCAATCAAGCCAGATGCTTCACAAGATGAAATCAAGAAGGCCTATCGCAAGGCTGCCTTGAAGTACCACCCAGATAAAAACAAGGACAACCCGGCCGCGTCAGAGAAGTTCAAAGGTATGCTTCACTTTTTTTTTTTTTTTCGCTCTGGGTTGTCCAGTGCACAGCTAACCTAGACTTTTGACAGAGGTCTCACAAGCATATGAAGTTCTTTCGGACCCCGAGAAACGTAAAGTCTACGATCAATTCGGTCTGGAATACCTCATGCGGGGCGGACCGCCTCCGACGAGTGGCGATGCCGATGGTGGTGCCAACCCCTTCGCCGGAGGGATGCCCGGCGGTTTCTCGTTCGGTGGCATGCCTGGAGGCGGAGGAGGCGGCGGCGGCGGCGGCACCCGTACGTTCCACTTCTCGACTGGACCCGGTGGAAGCAGCGGATTCCGATTCAGCAGTGCGGATGATATCTTCCGGAACTTCGCCAAAGCCAGCGGTGGCATGGGTGGCATGGGCGGCGGCGGCGGCATGGATGAAGACGACCTCTTCTCGATGCTCGGTGGCGGCTTAGGTGGTGGCCGGGGGTTCCGAACCAACCGCGGGTCGACCGGGTTCAAGCCGTCTGCGCGTGCCCCGACGCCGGAGCCCACCGTCATGGAGAAGGAGCTGCCGCTGACGTTGGAGGAGATTATGAAGGGCGTGACGAAGAAGGTGACAGTCAAGAGCAAGACGTTTGATCCGGCGACCGGCAAACGTACCGTGCAGGATGTCACACTGGAGGCGAAGATCAAACCTGGTCTACGCACGGGATCGAAGCTCAAGTACCGTGGCGTGGGAGACCAGGAAGAGGGCGGAAAACAGGATGTGCATCTGATTGTCACTGAGGTAGGTTTCTTGTCCTGTCCTAAACATTTTGCTTGTGGTTTACTAACGCTCTGTGCAGAAAGAACACCCCAATTTCAAACGCCAAGGCGACCACCTCATCACAACGGTCGAACTCAGTCTGAAAGAGGCCCTTACCGGCTGGGAACGCATTGTCCGCACGATCGACGGCAAGTCCATCAAGGTTTCCAAGCCGGGACCCACGCAACCGGGATACGAGGAACGATATCCGGGCCTAGGTATGACCGTGTCGAAGAAACCGAGCGAGCGGGGTGACCTGATCATTCGGGTCAATGTGCGGTTCCCTGCTAGCTTGACTGCAACCCAGAAGGAGGTGCTGCGGGACATTCTTCCTTGATTTATTTCGTGCAATATTCCCATCATAGTATTGTTACTGCTTTTGATGTTTTCGAATTACCAGGGATCGGATTAGCATAGTTGGCGTTTGGGCGTGAGCGGCTGGATCGCTGAGGATGATGGAACGATGATGATTGATGACGGAGGGTAGTTTAGATTCGAATATACTTCGAATAAAAGTAATACTCAAGTTGATTTGGGCTGTAGTAGAGTAGTAGGTAATCGACATGAGTAAGTTGTATAACCGGGCGTGCGGCAAACGTCGAGTACAGTTAACTTACGAGTACTGTCTGTCGTCTGTGGTAAAGAGCTCTAGCTCTGGCTACGTGCTTATCGATAACGATAACCACCGATAAGATAAGCACGCGACCAATCCCCCGGCCAGCAGACCGCCAACCCCAACGTCAACATTCAAGCGTAGCTTAAGCTCCATTTCCCTCTCCATCTCCTCACCTAGGTAGCTTCACCACATTACCTCTGACCCTCCATCTATCCAGCAACCTCATCTCCAAGACCCAATCCACCAATACTTATTACTCTTTCTACCACAGCCTCGCTCCATCACCCCATCTCTTCTACACATAAGATAACACAACTCAACACCCATTGGAATCCCATCAGACCCACCGAAAGAATGGTCCCCCCCGTGAACCGCAGAACAACCTACCTCCAAGACCCCTCCACCCCCTTCGACCCCTCTCAAGCCCGTCTCCTCCCCCAGCGCCTGGAGATCCGGAACTTACACAGCGCCAAGCAAGAACGGTTGACCGTGCCGGTTGAGTTGTTGCTGTCCGGTACTGACGATGGTGGGTGGGATGCCGAGGTATGTTTCCCCCCTTCCCCCCTTCCCCCTTCCGCTGACCTTGCATCTTCGGTGTGTGTGTTAACGGTGGGCGATATCGTATCCAGGTCCGGGAGTTTTTGGGAACCGGTGTGCAGCGGTTTAGTGTAAGGTGGGCTTCGTTGCGGTCGGGATCGGGAGCGGGGGATGCTGCTGCTGGCGCTGGGGGCGCGGTGACGCCGTTTGCGAGTCGGGTTTCTGGGGGGTTGCATGTTTTTTTGAGGCCCGGTGGGGGCCAGGAGGGGGAGGGGGTCAGGAGGTGGGTTTTTCTTTTGGCTTGGTATGGTTCTGTTCTATCTTGGGGGTTGGGGTTGGGGTTGAGTTTGGGGAATGCTGTGGAGCTTATGCTAATGGGTTGTTAACCCCAAGTGACGCTGTGTGTCGTGTCCTGAAGAAGGTTTTTGGGTCGGAGGTTGCGAAGTGTGTCGATTATGAGGTATGATCTGTTTTTTTTTTTTTCTTTTTTTTTTTTTTGGTATCATTGGGCCTTTGGTGGCAGGTTGGGTTCGGAGTGCAGGTCTGGGCTGCAGGATTGAGATGCAGATTTGTGGGAGTTGGGGGCTACGGCATGGAGGCTAATCTTTTTTCATTTCTGGCTAGAAATCTTTCACTAGGTCCGATACATCGTCCGAATACCAGTTTTACTCGCCTTTGGCGTCTTTGGAGGGCTTTGTGGATTTTGTTCGGGAGAAGGGTTGTGCGTTGGATACAGCAAGAGAAGAGCCGTGTCGTCGCCACGCCCGCGAGTTGCTCGCCGCGGACTCGCTGGATCTCGCCTACGATGCTGACTCGCGCAATCTGGTGGTGTCTGCGATCTGGGCGGATGCGCCGGGGGGCGAGGGGTGGACGGAGGATCTGCACGCACCGGCTGCTGGGTCCAAAGGGAAGATGGAGGTTGGGTTGCTGGGGGCTGAGAGGACGGCTGACCCGGAGGAGATCAAGATGGGTGGGCTGCTGGGGGTGGTCGGGGAGGATGAGAAGTTGAGTATGTTTGTCTTCTTCACGCATACACGGAGAGAAAGCGCCACAAGCTAACTCGTGTGCCCCGATTGATTCTAGAGCCGACGCTGTTTTCATTCGCTTCCAGACACCATGCTCTCCCTCGGGATGCGACCTTCTCGGTGGAGTTCCCCCTGCCCACGGGCTTACATCCTACGATGGCCATCTCCCTATCGCCCGCCGCGCTGCAACCCCCGGACGCAACCTGTGCCCTGCATACGTATCTCACGCTGCCGTCCTATCTATTCGGCGACAAGTACCAGCTGGGCACCGAGGATCCGCTGTTCTTGGATTCGCACCACCTGGTCAAGTTGCTGTCCGTGACGGGCGAGACGGACCTCGAGGCGCCGGACTGGTCCGTGTCGCAGTGGGGGTCGAATTGGCTGCTCGAGCTGGCAACGCCCCCTGATGATCAGTATCCCGAAGAATGGAACGTGACCATCCCGCTTCATTTGCGGTACTTGGCCCCGTCGGAAAGCGGTTATCGCTCGGTCGGGGTCCCCTGGCCTGTGGTGTTCTGGGCGTGTGCCGCCAGTGAGGAGGCCAAGATGCATTTCAACCCCTTCGATCGTGTGGACCTCGGGTGGGAGGGGCTTTTTGCGCCCCAAACCATATTCTACCAGGTGAATCCAGCTGCAGAACAGGGTCGGCTGGTCGAGGAGATCAGCGTGCCCGTGCTAAAGGAGACCGGCTTCTTCAACAGCAAGACCATCGAACTCGGCACGGTACTCGCCATCGTCCTGGGTTCGCTCTGGGTGCTGTGGAAACTCGGCGCCGTGATGCGGACCTCTGGTACTCGCAGAAGCGTAGAGAGCCAGAAGAAGTCCCAGTAATTCGTTTGCCTTGCAGGAAACCCTAGCGTTCATCCGAGAGATTATAACCGGTTCTATATCCATCATCGTTTTCAATCTGATCGCCTTATTCTCTGTTCGGAACTCAGCTGGTAGAAACCGACCCGGCCCCGGGAGTCTCCGCCAAGGGCCCCGGCATATCGGTGTACATGAACCGTTCCATGTCGAAGTGCTGGAGACTCGGCATGTCAACTAGTAGATCACTCAGCCAGGAGAACCCTGGATAATCGGCCAGCGAATGATGCGGCTCCGTAGTCGACGCAGGCTGTCCCGCCTCGATCTGCGACGTCGAGGCAGCCGAGTGCACGTGCAACACATCCTTGAGCACTTTGGTGTCCTCCTCCTTCTGCCGCTGGTGTAGGAGCATGAGCAGGTACGCCGTGCTGTAGGCCTCCCGCATGACCTCGGTATCGTACGCCGCCACGACCTCGCGGAGGGTGGACATGGCGTCGCCCAGCATCATCAGCGCCGCCCGGTTGTCGATGGCCAGCAGCGTACACACGACCTGGAACGGCACGTTGGCGGCCTGATGCCAGGGACAATTCGACGCCACCATCTCGCGCGCCGCGCGGAGGCCCTTCTCCGCGAGGGCCAGAACCCGATCGAGCAGTGCCCCGGAGATGATGCAGTTCAGTGCCCGGAGGCGACGGTAGATGCACAGCATCAGATTACATTGGACCAGAACCAGCGGGGGCTGGGTGAGCGCCAAGTTCAGAATGTCCGTCAGCGCGCATTCCAGGGCGGGCGCGTCCTGCGTCTTGTTGGGGTCGAGGCTCTCGGACATCGGGAGCAGGCCGAAGATCTCCGTCGGCTGGCTCGGCGAGCGCGGCGTCGGCGGCAGCGATGTGGCGCCGTGCAGGACCACGCGCGACCGCGCGAGCTCGAACGATATCCACACGTTCAGATGACGGGCCATGCCGAAGAGCCGGCGGCGCAGTTCCGGGTCGCACGGTTCCACGGGTTGGCTGAGGGCGGTGGTGGTGGTGGTCGTGTCGCCGCCGCCGGGGAGTTCGAGATGCAAGCCCGTCGCTTCGATGAGGTGCATCAGCGAGCAACTGGCCATCCAGGCGGCGTTCGGCGTGGCGGTCATGCGGAGGTAGGCCACGCGCAGCACCCAGGCGGTCACCAGGTCCACGGACGGCGGCGCATCGGAGACCATGTGCTGCTCCAGCATCAGCCGGGCGCTCTCCGCCAGTTGCAGCTCCGCCGGGGTGGCCGTCCGCTGCGAGAACAGGCAGCCGAGCGCTCCGACGCCGCACAGAACCGCGTCGAACGCGCCGTAGGCGAGGGCGGACTCGGCCGTCGCCGGGAGCCACCGTCGGCTCAGGTTGCGCAGCAGGTCGTCGCGCTCGATGAAGCTGTAGCACGGGTCGACCTTCTCGAAGAACACGGCCACCAGTGCGCGCATCTCATCCTGCGAGATCTGTTCCACAATGGGCAGGGCCTTGACGGCGGAGAAGGATGCAGCCGCGGCCGGGGATGGGGAAGGAGAAGGGTGCCGGGCCCCCATGTTCCAGGCGAAGAGATGCAGTTTGGGCGCGTTGGTCGGGTCGATCTTGAGCCCGAGGCGTCTGGCGAATGCAGCGCCGGAGTTGGCGTCCAGCGAGTTGAGCCGCGCCGCGGTCTCATCGGGCGAGGGTTTGGAGGTTGAGTCGACTGACCGGCTGCTGGCGGCGAGGCTTCCTCCACCTAATCCATCCGGCGTGAGGCTGGGCAGACCCCCCAGGAACGGGGCGGACTGCAACTGGAACAGCCGCACGTCGCGCTTCTTGCGCGACTCCAGGTCGTAGTGGCAGTCCACGCCGAACTGGACGCAGGTCGAACACGGCTGGTCCCCAGTGCATTTGCGCTTGCGCGATTGGCACGAGGTGCAGGCCACTCGCGAGCGCTTTCTCGGGGGTTCGGTCATGGCGCGTGTCTGGGTGGTGCATATTTCAGCGAGCTTGATGTGATTCCCGGATCATGCGGAGCGGTTGTGCTGGTACAGTCAATGTTGGTTGACTGGGGTTGTTTGGGAGTTGATTTGGAGGGGTCCAAGCGAATCGACTTGTTGAACTACACGCGGAGAAGAACATGTGATGTTGTTGTTGTTGTTGTTGTTGTCTTGCATAGCTGAGTCAGCGGTGTGATTCGGGCTGCACTAGGCAGATGCATACGCTATCTCTATCTCTACCTAGTAACCTAGTGGCTATGTGGCTATCAATGGGCAAGATAACGCTTGAGTACGGAGTATGGTGAAAGAAGTTCGTTCCTCATCGAAATGCTTGGCCGGTCAATTGCAAGATTGTCTGCATTACGATAAATTGACAACAGATGTCGGTGAGAAAAGGATTCTCTCCTGGCCAACCAACGGACCCTAGAATCGACCTGGTCCGGAAGTCTTGCCCAAGGAAAAAAGGTTAACAACTTGCATGGCAGTTGATGGCAGTTGACAACTGCGGTGAAGAGATTGAGTTGATATCGAGGATGGGAGGTGATCTATCGAATTGTTGAGGATCCCCTGCATGTGTGGAACAGCCGTGAGTGAGTGCATTCGGGCAAGATCATCGGAGATCCAGCCTGCATCCGGAAGCCGTTGCTCCCGGCCATTCATCCATCCATCCATCCATCCCTAATGGTGGGTCGGCTGCTGCTGGAGGCGATAATAGCCCATCCAGTCGTGCCTTTGCAGCATGAATTGCTAAAGATACCAGTACAGTACGGAGATATCTATCCTGAGGTCAAATGGATTTTCCCTACGGCTCTACAACCCATACACCACTTCACGAACGCTGGGGCTTAATCAGTGTGTCATTTGTCTTATCAGGGCCATTGCTGGCTTCTGGGGTAAACGATGATATTAGTCAAGGATATCCCCAGATGGCTGTTGGGGAGGCAAGATGTTAGGTAATAAATGGGGCCCAGCAGCAATAGATCCATTCTGTGGTGGAGGAGTTACATCAATACTAATCGCGAGTACGGTACGGTTCGGTTCGTAGTGAGTCACGGACTCACGGCTCAGGGACGGAGGGGAGTCTGCCGTCGAAGAAAGATACCATCGGAGGCAATTCCAATTATTCACGGTGAATAACAGCAGTGATAAATCCTGGCCCAAGAAAAAAAAAATCCTCAGTCCGATAGCGGGAGGCAATAGCCCGCTTCCGATTGGCGGGGAACCAGTGAAAGAGAAGAAAGGAAAGCACGTGCCCAGGCCGACCGGGCCGGCGGTCGCTCTTTCTTTTAATCCCCTCCCCTTCGCTCCCTTCTTTCTTTCTCCCTCCTTCCTTGTTTCTGACTCACTCAATCTCCCATCTTCATCAATCCATCCTACCCTATATCTCCGTGCATCCACACCCTTCAATGTCTGTCTAATCAGACTCATCTCTTACTTCAACTCAAATAAAGACTGGTAACAGCACCGTCGCGCTTATGCGTTTGGCACCTTCCGTCTTCACCTCTCAGGTATGAGCCGACCCCCTCACTATGAACTCAAGCAACAAGAAACTAACCTCGACCCCCAACAGGACTACATCTCGGATCACCTCTGGAAAGCTTCCGGAAACTTTTGAATAGCCACCACAAACATCTGCCACTTCTTCACTCCTCGTCACATCTAAACCATATCACATTATGTTCGCTCGACTCTTCAAGGCCATGCCCGCCCGGGCCCAGGCCTTCCCTTCCGTGAATGCCTCCGTCCAGTCCCGCTTCATGGCCACCGTTCGTCAGGGACGCCCGGCCACTGAACGCGCTACTTTCACGATCCGAGATGGTCCGATCTTCCACGGCAAGTCCTTCGGAGCCCGCTCCAACATCTCGGGTGAAGCCGTCTTCACCACCTCCCTTGTCGGATATCCCGAGTCCTTGACCGACCCCTCCTACCGTGGTCAGATCTTGGTTTTCACCCAGCCCTTGATCGGTAACTACGGTGTCCCCTCCGCTGAGCGGGATGAGCACGGTCTGCTCAAGTACTTCGAGTCCCCCAACCTCCAGGCCGCCGGTGTCGTCGTCGCCGACGTCGCCGAGCAATACAGCCACTGGACTGCCGTCCAGAGTTTGGGCGAGTGGTGTGCCCGCGAGGGTGTTCCCGCCATCTCGGGTGTCGACACTCGTGCCATCGTCACCTACCTCCGTGAGCAGGGTTCCTCCCTCGCTCGTATCACCGTCGGAGAGGAGTATGACGCCGATCAGGATGAGGCCTTCGTCGACCCTGAGCAGATCCACTTGGTTCGTCAGGTCAGCACCAAGGCCCCCTTCCACGTCAGCGCGGCCAACTCCCAGTGCCACGTCGCTGTCATCGACTGTGGTGTCAAGGAGAACATCCTGCGCAGCTTGGTCAGCCGTGGAGCCAGCATCACTGTCTTCCCCTTCGACTACCCCATCCACAAGGTCGCTCACCACTTCGATGGTGTCTTCATCTCCAACGGCCCCGGTGACCCCACTCACTGCCAGGATACCGTCTACAACCTCCGGCGCTTGATGGAGACTTCCCAGGTCCCCATCTTCGGTATCTGCTTGGGCCACCAGCTTCTGGCTCTGGCCAACGGTGCCCGTACCGTCAAGCTCAAGTATGGTAACCGTGCTCACAACATCCCTGCCCTGGATCTGAGCACTGGCCGCTGCCACATCACCAGTCAGAACCACGGTTACGCTGTAGATGCGGATACCCTTCCTTCTGACTGGAAGCCCTACTTTGTCAACCTGAACGACGCTAGCAATGAGGGTATGATCCACAAGACCCGTCCCATCTTCAGCACCCAGTTCCACCCGGAGGCTAAGGGTGGACCTCTGGACTCGTCTTACCTCTTCGACATTTACCTCGACAGTGTGGTCAAGTACAAGAACAGCCAGTTGGCTTTCCAGCCTGGCCGTGAAACCGCTCCTAGCCCTCTCTTGGTTGACTTGTTGGCCAAGGAGCGTGTTGGTGTGCAGCCTACCATCGGCATGCAGAACGTGGCCGCTGCTGCCGCTGCCGCTGCCGTTGCTGCTTAAGAGATTCGTCGAATTGGGACTGGAGTTCATGGTTTGGGTACGGTTGGATCATATGCGGTTTCTTCTTTTGTCAAAATGGTTCGGTTCATAATTTGGGTACATTTCGAGTTTAATGTAGTAAATACATTTTCCTTCTCAGCATAGTCCTTTCTTGTGTTTTGTAGACTTGATTTCATTAGTCGTAGCGCAGCTGTCGATGTCCTTTTGGCAGGTCTCAACTGGCTTCTTTTTTAAGTGCCAATTCTCCGTCAAGCGGTTTTTGACTAACTGATATTCTTTAACCTTGAAAATCACTAAGTCATTATTTCGCCACGATCGAAACCACGTCCTCATCCGACACCACATGTCCCAACCCCACCCGCTGAGGGATGTGTCGGGCGCTGGCACCCCACACCATGGCATACTTGAACGTCTCCTTTAGCGTGCGATGGATACTATCACAGACATCCTCGATGGTGGAATTGTGCCGGACGATCAGCGCCTCGGAGAAATCGGGCTCCTCTCCTTTCCTATAGCAGACGTTAGCTTCCGATCACCGTTGAAGACAGGGCCCGGGGCCCGCGTACCGCTTCGTGTAGACGCGAATCAAGCGGAGTTCTTTCCAGATGCGCTCGACGACGTCCTCGACGCCGAGGTCGAGCTCACAGCTCATGACGGCGGTGTAGGGTTCGCGGGCGAGCTGGTCGAGGAAGTCGAGGCTGACGCCGTCGATTTTGTTGTAGACGTAGAGACTGTTTTGCATCCTTGTTAGATCTTCTCCCTGCCGCAGGGGGGGAAGATGGAACTGTCCATACCATCTGATGTATTTGCGGTGGTCTTTCATGATCACGTCGATGAAGTCGTCGATTGTCGCTGGTGGTGGTGGTATGTGGTGTTAGTTTCCGGAGGGGCTTTGTGTCCTAAACAAGATGGTGGGGGATAAGGATGTACCATATTCGTCTCGCACGAGGACCTCGCAGTTCAGCATCTTGTAGTCACGGAGCACATTGAAGATGATCTTCTCGTCGAGGTACTTGGGGGGCGTCTGGAAGGTGATCTTCACACCGCCGGCCTTCTTCTGTTTGAGGTAGATGTTCCTGTGGGGTTGGATTAGCTCTGAGCCACGGGTCGAGAGATCTCGGCAGAAGACGTACGGCGGTTCCTTGTTGAGACGAATCCCAACGGCATCCAATTCCGCCTCGAGCAGGGCTCGTTGCTCCGCTCGTTTCGTGGCGTCCAGGACCATCAGCACCAGGTCACTTGTCTACACCCCACCCGCCCCAAAACACGAGAGTCAGTATCCAGCGCGACCAGAGGTGTGCGTTGATCACACCATAGTGGGGTTTCCAGAAAGGGAGAAAAGGGAGTCTGCTTGCTGCCTACCTTCGCCGCGGAGATGACCTGCCGTCCGCGACCCTTCCCTTCGGCCGCCCCCTCGATGATCCCGGGCAGATCCAGGATCTGGATCTCCGCGCCGCCGTACTCCAGGACGCCGGGGATGGCCGTGAGCGTGGTGAAGGCGTACGCCGCGGTCTCGCTCTTGGTCTTGGTGATCTTGCTGAGGAAGGTGGATTTACCGACGGACGGGAAGCCGACGAGCGCGACCCGCGCATCGCCGCTCTTGCTGACGTCGAACCCGGTGCCCCCGCCGCCGGAGGCCCCTGTGGGTTCCAGGAGCTGGGCCCGCAGGCGGGCGAGTTTCCTGCGGACGGGTGGTCAGTCATCTGTCTTGAATCTTCAGGGGAAACTAGAGGGGCATGGTTGATGAGGAAAAGGGAAAACGGGGATTGAATAACGTGACCCCTGACCTACCCTTTCAACAGACCAAGATGGTACTCTGACATATAGAGGCCTGATGTTAGGATCGCTTGATCTCCATGCATGCAATCCTCTAATAAGGGTCACCCACCTGTGGCCTTGTTCTCTATTTGCGCGGGTTAGCATGGCATGGGCATGGCGGGGCTACCATCGGAGCAGCAGCGCGGGCAAAAACAGTTCAACTTACTCTGCGTCCGGCGCATCTCATCTTCAATCCTGCAACGAGACAAAAAAAAAGCGCGTCATCAGACCCATGATCCCCTCTGTATTTTGTTGTATCGAGACAGAAGGACATACTCCTTGATCTTCTCCGTAATGTTCACCATCGTGCCGGTCAAGAGCCCCGCGGACTCGTGCTTTCTTTAATGAGTACAAAATCGACACCGGAGAACCGGACAGCAAGCCCTGCAATCTCTGGAGATTCGAGTCCGATGAGAAAACAAGCGAATAAATATCCTAGCAGCAGCCTGATAGGACAAACGTTCTCGACAGGCAGAGCGGTTTTGGCTGTTGGGGAACGGGGGGAGGGAAACAATAAACCCAACCAACAATCCATCTTCAAAATCGATGCGACGCCGCCGCGGCCGACCTGCGTCCCCCCGGCGCTTATGTAATTTGATGCTGCCGCAGTGCATCTCCGCCCCGCTCTCTCGGAGAGCACTTTGTTGTCGTGTCGTTCTCACTCCCTTTTCGTGGGGATTCGTATTACCTGGCAACAATAGCAGCAGCAGCAGCAGCAGCAGCAGCAGCAATCATGGCGTCGTATTTGGGCGTACGTGGCGCTTCTACCATCAGCAGCAATCGACTAAACCGAACAATCACCAACCCCTCCTTTCTTTGAACAAGCATCGATCGGCGCATGTGCAAAACGACCAGTGAACCAACCGCCCTTTCTCCGTCGGAAACTGCAGCTCTCTTCCCTTGCCTCGCACCGTATCTAGGATCCATTGAAGAGGATGGACAGGCCTCTTCTCTCATCTACATCCAAGAATAGGACCGGATCGAGTTGCATTGGACCTTTGGTCAACAAACAGCGGGCTCGGATCAATGGCAGTGGATAGATGGCTCAGAACTTGACCCGGTCGCTGGAGAAGCCAGCCTCTAGAGGAGGTGTGGTCCTGGATCAAGCGGCTGGAGGGCCCTGGGTCACAATCTACGTTATGCTTGCGGCTATGCCTGCGGTGTCGGTGTCTCGGCTGAGGTCCAACAAGTAAATTGGAGCCTGCTTGCTGCGGCGCTCAAGGGATGGCAGCAGCAGCGGCACGATCCAGCATGCCACAGCTGGGTTATTGTAGCAAGGTAGGAAGGACCGCCTGGAGATCGCGGGCAGCGAGCCTCCTCATTTGATTTACTTGTCATAGTCAGGTACTGTTGTCTTACGCTTCTTACAGGGCCGGCCTGTCTTAGTCATAATGTTGGCTCAAAGTCGGGGTATAATTCGGGTTGCTAGAAATGCGACGAAGTAGAGATATCTGGCATAAGATCACAGCCATCAAAGAAACATATAGAATCCCACATATTCACGCTCACGCCAATCCACATGCCACCTTCCACCCTTCACGCTCAGCAGCCGCTTGCTAGATCGTAATATATACAGGACCCCGTCCGGTAATTGTAAATAAATGCGTTCGTATAGAGCTCCGTGCCGTCGCCGGTTTGTGCCTCATTCGCGAGATCAGAGAGCAACTCGTGCACTTGATTGAGGTATTTGCGCTCGGTCAGCGGGGCGTTCTGGATGACCGCTCGCCAACTTTCCGGGTCGGAAAGACGGGTGTTCCGGATCGCTTCGAGCAGATCGTCGCGCGTATCGATGGCGGCGACCGGACCATGCAGAGCATCCTCGACCACCTCCCGGGATCGGAAAAGAGCTGGCGAGTTGTTAATACCTATACTCGAGGTTATGAGGGTGACAGAATCAAAAACTCACCGGACTCAACAATGTTCCTGCGGTTCGACTTCTTGCTCCGGTGCTGCGGTATCAGGATGCGCACATCGCTGGCCCGATCACCGTTGATTGTGCTGGTTTCTGCTTGGCTTAGCAGGCGAGACTGTCGCTGAGGTTCTGCCGTGCCTTCACGCTGGTTCCGCGCACGCATCTCGTTGCGAATCCAGGGCACCAGCTCGGGGCTTCGAATATCGAGCTCTTCTCGTGGAGAGAAACTCTTTACTTTGAAGCCACGCTCCTGGCTGTCCTGTTTGGCAATGACTATCCAGCTATGGCTGTCTTCCTTGTATTTGTTGAGGAGTTCCTCCAAAGACGAAGCGTCCACAGCGAGTTCGGCGCTGATGTCATTGGCCCACATATCCTGGACGAGCTTGATCCCCATTGTACGTAGCACTGTTGGATCGAAACTCGCAACAAGAACGTCACACTGTATACTATTAGCACGGTGGAAGAAGTCGATCATTGATTGCAGACTTACCCTTCTCGTCTTCCAGAATGTCCCGGTTTCCGCCTCAGGATGCTTAATGGATGTCTTGGCAGCGATTCCTGTTCCCAGGTATTCGAGCATTGCTGAGCTCAGGCGATCCCAACTCAAATTGAACCCTACAGCATGAGTCTGAGAGCGGTTTGCCAGCACCTTCGGACGAAACTCTTGAACCAAAGCATCGTACCGTCCGCCGGCAGCAAAGACGTCACGCCGCTTACTGTCAAAGACGCACTGGAACAGAATGCTTCCTCGGAAGAATTTGTCATTCAAGCTTCCAAGAGGATTCACGTATACTTTGCGCTTCACGTCGAACCCTTTCAAATAAACTGCCAGCAGGTTGATACGAGCGAAGATCGGCGCCAGTCGCTCGGCGAAACGAGTGCCTTCCATGATTGCCCGTAATCGCTTTTGTGTTTGCTTGGGAGAGTCTGATGTACGTTAGTTACAAGTATGAACCCAAAGGCAAGGCAAACCAACCTCGAAAGTCGAAACGAGCAAGGTCGTCCAATGAGGTCGAAGCGACACCGATGGAGGGCGACCGAAGCTCGCTCCTAATCTTTTGCATGGTCCATTTCCCCACATTTAGCCTGCTGATCACCTCCTTCACGCGAGGAATCTGAGAAGGAGTGATCCGGCAGAACTCCATGATAAGCTGAAGCAAGTCGGAGTGGTTTACCAGGAAACACATGGGAGATGACCTCAATGGCGGGAATTCGTCAATGATTTCATCCAGAACTTTGATGACTTCTGCCTCTTTCAGCGCCAAATCCAACGTGTTGTGCGACACAATATCGAAGTCGACCTCTTTGTGGGTTCTGGGCTCCCCTCCATGAGGCATATCTCGGTATACAGTACCAAAAGCATATGTCTTCTCCAGCGAAGGGTCTTGGCGCGGGATGGCACGTGCGTTCGGCAGAGTGAGATCAAATGGCAATTGAAGCAGGTTTCCGGAGGAATCCAGCAGCCTCACAGCGCCATTGTTGTAGTGCTGAGACCTCGGGAACAGCATTTGCCTCGTTGTCTCCACCGCTCCGTGCCGGCGAAAAATCGAGGTCAATCTTTCTTTAACCAACCCTCGAACAAGAAGCTCGTGGGCTGCTGGTGTGCCGCGTGAGTCCATGTCCCAGGCAATGTCTTCGTACTTCTTAGGAGATTGGGAGAATATTCCAGAAAGAATCTTCTTGTAGTCAGGAGAATTAGGATCAGACAGCAAGTGCATGATGGCCCTCCTGAACGTCTCTTCTTCCACCTGTAGAGGGATCTGACCACTGTGCAAAAGGTCTGAAGCTGAAGGACGTTGGCTTGGATCATGGTTTAGTAGTGACCTTATGATCCGGCCCTGAAGCACCTTCTCCGAATACTGAAATGTCGATGGAAGCGTAAACTGCTGCTCTCTTATTGCCCGTAATGTCTGGTCACGTTCCATGCCCGTTGGGAGGGGATGGCACATCTCGAAAAAGATCACCCCGAGAGAATACATCTTCACGCAGTCATTAGCAGAGATGACTAGTTGCTGTGTCCATGGTTAAACTTACATCCACCTTCTCGTTATAGTTTTCTGCCAGGCCAGACTTCATCTCGGGCGCGACATAGTAGGTTGTGCCCAGACTCCGTGTGAAATCACCTTCAAAATCAGCCGTTGTAGAGGAGCGCACTGCGGTTGTAAATTGGCCACTGGTAGCCAAGCCAAAATCTCCAATGCGTGGATTGTTAGCAACATCAATGAAGATATTGTCCGGCTTGAGATCGCGATGAATGATGCCGTGGCCATGAATGTGGCTAAGGCCATCGAGAATCTGCCGGAAGAGACGCCAGGACCTATCGACATCGTCATACAGACCGTTTCGGATGAGATCGCGAAGGGTCTTGCAGGTGGTTAGCCTGTAAGGCAAACATGAATTAGAGCAAGGATGACAAATCTTACATGTTTCTCACAGTACTCCATCTGGATGTAAAGCGTCGTATGTACCGGTCTGCCCTGCGAACCTGATCCAACCCGACTCAACTCTCGTCCCGTACCACTTTCTGTCTCGTAGGTCTCTGAGGTGTCTCCTCCTCTTCTGTGGGAAAGCGTGCCATCGTCATCATCATCACTGTCTGAACCAAATTGGATTTTGGGGTAGCCGCTGGAGCTGATAAAGTCCAAGCCTCCCGTGCTGTAGTCGTAGGCACGTGAGTCCCGGCTAGCAAAGACATCGCTATCGGTCGAGGAAAGAGCGTCTTCATCTACATAGTCATAGTCTTCTTCGATCCACGCGGTATAGTAGCGTACTACGTACGGGTGGTTAAGACGGGACAGTAGCATGATCTCCGACAGCGTATCTTTCAACGCAGTGGTAGACTTCTGAGATATTTTCTTCACTGCGTAGAAACGACCATCAAGCTTATTTCGAGCCTTCACAACCTGGCCAAATCCACCTTTTCCCAGTCTTCCGGCTTCATCGAAGTCCTGGTTATAGCGTGAGAACGCCGGCAGTGCTCCAAGAGAATCAAGACGCGGACGCCTCGGGAGAGAAATAGAATTTGCAGCACTTGTTCGAGCAATCAAAGGCGCATCAACGCGGAAGAACTCGGACGGTTGTAGTTGGAAGGCTGTGGGCCGCTTTTTGGGGTCTGGACGAAAGAACTCGTGTAGTAGGTCCTGCAGCGGGGACGTTAGACCCAAAGTTCCCATCATCGCATTGGCCGACGTATAGCGCTGGAGGACATCTAATCCAAAGCCCATCTGGAGAAAGACAATACCCAAATCCCATACATCAGTTTTCATGGTAGGTGGAGCTCCCTCGTGGGCCAGTTCAGGTGGCATCCAAAATGGCGACTTGGATATAGCGAGCGACCGTTTTCCTGCCGTAGAAACAGGTAAAGCCTCTTCGATGCTAGCTTGCAGTTTCACAATGGTTCCTCCGGTAGGTGTTCTGAACAACAAGACACGTCCGCAGCTTATATTGCCGTGGACAAAGCCACTGCGGTGATAATATTCCAAAGCCTCCAGTAGTTGGATGGTCCAGCTGCGGAGCAATTCGACCGGAACCGTTCCAACCATGTCTAGGAATTCCGAAAGAGGCCCCTTGTTTGAGTATTCGACCAATGCAGAAACCTTCCAAATGGTCTCCTGCGAGCTTAGAGGTCTGGAGATCTTGAATCCAATGAAGTCTCGAATGTTCGGATGTCGCAGCTTTTTTAGACCTTCCAGTTTATCCTCACTTAAGCGCATTCTTTCCCGGAATTTCAAAGGGTCGACGCCTTTTGGGTCGAGTGACATTTCCTTCAGCACAAGGAGAGGGGCATAGGCTCGGTTGTCGGAAGCGATAGGTCTCACAGTACATGTTTCTTTGTACTGGCGACTCTTCAAGAGGGACTTGCCGGATACGGCTCTGAAGAACAGCGGATCCTGACCCGGCTCCGTCACGACAAGGGGCGGATCGAAGGTGATAGCACCAGGGGCTTGCTGCACACCATCCGAGTCTCCATTGGCATCTAAGCCAGGCGTGCGACTCTTCCGACGCGACAGCTTTGTCCGCTCCCTCAGCCGGTCCTCGAGCAGCTGCTGCAGTGCACGCTCTTCCTCTGCGGTGGCTGCCTCCTGTTTGCGGATTTCTTCCTGTCGTTCTAGCTCAGCTCGTTGATTGGCAGCGGCTTCCTGCTCCATGCGTTCCTCCTCAAGACTAGGAAGATCCTTGTCTTGCGCTTGCGCCTCGGCCACGTCTTCGAGGACATCCTGGATGGACACGGCCAGCTCATAGATCATCTCAGAGCCCAGAAGGGTCTTGGGTTTGCTGCGGATAATATCTTGGACTCTTGAGCGAGCACCCTGGCGCAAGTCGTCTAGATTCTCTAGGGAAAGGTTCGGGACGGTCTTGGGGTAGGTCGTCGGTAGCTCCACCAGCAACTCTAAATGTACATCGGGGTTGGACGAGGCTCGGAGATGAAGCTTGAAGGAAAGCTCGGATGATTGCTGAATTGACGCAAGTCAGTTCGTTCTCTCTCACCAAGCATTCGGCTGAAGTATTGTCGAGCATACCTGCCAGGCGGAGCGCCGGTGCGCAACTTCTTCGAAATCATCGCCATAGATCGAGCGCAGGGCTTCCACCTCGTTCTGGTGGATCTCCTGGTAATTGGTGGGGGCGACTATGGGTACGGCAAAAGCAGAGGAATCTGGGGAGAGCTGTTTTTTCTCCGCTCGAGGAGAGCCAATCTTGGGGGCATTGTTGAAATTCTTCTTCTGTTTGTGAGGCATAGCGGGGCGTTGGGCGGTGTGTGGAGATTAATGTTTGCACCCAGATGGAATTGGCCTTTGCCACGGAGAATAGTGACAAAGATGCAGCCGAAGCTGCAGCCCTCTACAGCTCAGAAAAGCACATATTCGGAGATTAAAATAAGAGTGGTAGGAGGGGGGGGGAAGTATATGGTATGGGGGGAGGTGGAAGAGGTGAAGATGGGAAGGGCGGGAGGAGAAGAGAAAGGTGGGAGGAATAATGTAAGTGTAGGAATTAGGAAAAGAAAGGCAGGCCAAAGAGCGGTAGCCACACGGACCACCTTGCACAGTACAACTCAAAGTGGAAAGGCGGTAAGTAATGCCCGACTGTGGATCGCCCCGTCATTTTTCCGCTGACCGCCTTTGGGCCTCTAGCGCAGTGGGTGCTGGGGAAAGACTGCTTGCTAACTAGAGTAAACAAAGCACAGCGTTCCACGTCAATTCCCCTGCCGGTCGCGCCCCTCCCACTTGCCTCTCTGCCTCTCTCTGTCGCCAATGGTTGTCGCTGGGGTCATGCAATTCTCTTCCAGCCTGCTCATTTAACTCTTTTACTGCCATTACTGCCAGACATCAGAGTTTTCTTCGCTTATGATTCTGCATTCGACATGTTGGGGTGGATCACAGGCCAGGAAGAGCAAGTCGCAGGTAAGTTATGTCTCAATGCTATACTATACTATCGCTGCCCGCCTTGCGCCAGTGCACGCGCGCGCCGCACACCCCCCCCCCCCCAAACCCTCACGGCCCAATAATGCTAGCCATTCTCACCTGACTATATGCAAAGCGCGGTCTCCGCGGGCTGACTTGTTCTCTCCCTTCCCTGTTTCATTGTCCCAGAAGACCTAGACAACTCCAAGGTTCTCGAGCCACCAGAGACGCCTGCTCCCGTGTTTGCGATTCGCGCCTTCAAGAGTGCCTTGTTTGGTACACCTGCTGCCGACAACGATAACGAAGACACCGGCAACCGCGCAGCCAAAACAAAGACTGCTGCAGCCAATCACCGACTCGCCGATAATGTTGTTCTGAAACCTACGCAGAACGCAAGAGATGTCCCTCGCGCCACCAAAGCCGACCTTGATCTAGCTGTGAACGCGATGGCCTCTCCCACTAAAAGCATCCTCGTGACACCCGGAACTGCCTCCAACCGACGAAAGACGGTTTCTTTCGGTGAAAGTGTGGTGGATAACGAGCGCCAACGTGACGATCTATCTGCGAAATACATCAAGACACCAGCAAGTCTCGCCAATAATTTCAGCAGCCAATGGTCTTCGGGCTCATCTGCCTCAAAACCAAGAAGCAAGCTTACCCAAGCTTTGATGGATTCGCGGGACAAGCCCGCTAAGGGCGTCGACGTCTTTGTTGACTCTACCTCTTCATCAGAGACACAGCTCAGCATGTCGCAACCGGAAGAGGATGACAACGATGACACTATCAACCTTGACGAACCGCGATCACAGTCCGGGAAGTACTGGAAGGCGGAATACGATAATTACCGGAACAAGACCACCTGGGAGATCAAGAAGTTGATTCAGTATCGATCGGCGGCGAAAACATACGCTAAGAAGAAGGATGAGGAGGCTTTTCGGTTGTCCGAGAAGCTGAGAGAGGAGGAACTTAAGGTCGCGGAGATGGAACGCCATGTCACTCGCCTGGCTTCGACCATGGTCGAAGAGAACGCCAACGCGGACAAGGAGAAATTGGTGCAGGAACTCACGAAGCAAACCGCATTAGCGCTGCAGTACAAACATCGAGTCAACTCACTGCGGAAAACATTGGAACGTCATGGTGTCGTGGGGCAGGAGACTAGTGAGGTCGCTGATTCTTCGGTTATTTCCAGTCCTTCTGAGCAGAAGACCGATAGCGTCTACAAGGTCCAGCAGGCTCTGGATCAAGCGAACGCCAAGATCGAAGAGATGAAGCGCCAGCAAGAAGAGTTCAATCAGCTGAAGGATTTAGCGCGTATCTCGGAGCAGAAGGCTTCAGAGTTGCAGAAGGAGAACGCGTCATTGAAGCAGACGCTCGCCCGTGTGAAGCAGGAGATGAGCAAGTACGAGGGGCGTCGCAAGGAGAAGGAAGCGAAATTGAAGCAGCGCGAAGTCAAACTGGAAACGCGAATCCAGGAATACCGAGACCGCTTGAAGTCGACCTCACAACAGCACCGCCAACACGAGGAGAGCCTCAAAACGTCTTTCAGTGAGGAGCGCCGCCGGATGCAGGAGCAGGTCGACCAGCTCAGAATCAAGCTCACGGCCATCGAACGTCTACCCCAGCTACAAGGCCGCGCTCGTCGCTCGGAAAGCCCTCGAAAAGACCACACTGGGGTTCACGTTTACGATTTCGGCGTGCAAGCTAGCCCCGAAAAAGAACCGCTGGAGGAGACAATCGAGCTCGACGAGCCACCGAGCCCGAGCCCGCGAGCCAAAGAGCGACGCTCGTATCCGTCTTCGAGGTATACGGCAGGCGATCTCGACCTGAAACGCGCCATGAGAGCGATGGGGATCAGCGACGAAGACCAACTGGCCTTTCTAGGAGGGGAGACTCTCCAGGCCCCCCGCTCCCGCTACCGCCACGGCGATGAAGCCGCCGTCCCTCCGTCCTCACCTCCAGAGTACCCGTCGGTCGAGCCTGCACGTCCACGCCCAAAGCACAAGTACGATACCAACAGCTACCGAAGCACCCATCCACTACCCAGCAAATCCACCATCACCTCCCTTGCCCACCATCTCGCACAAAATCTCGACGACAGCCATCAAATCCGCACCACTACCACCACTAACGACCGTCTCCGCTCCCACCGCCCCTCCAGATACGGCCTCGATGCCGTCTCCGGCGTATTAGAATCACACTCCTATCCCCTCGACCGCCCCTCCAAGCGCAAACCCAGCCAAGCCGCCGTGCAAAGGGACTCCATCCCGCTCGACCGCAAGCTCTCGGCCCAGGCGCGCCTCAAGCAGCGCAAGGATGAAACCCGCAAACCCAAAGAGCAAGGCAAGGAGAATATCCGAACGTACACCAACCCACCGTTGTCGGTACTCGAAGCCTGAAACGAGACCTATCATATCATCATAATGACGAACCTCAACAATCTGCCACGCAACCACCGCCCTTTCTTTTCTCCGCCGGTCGTGGCGGGATACCAAACACGCGATCTAAAATCTTTTTAACTCCCATTTGTTCTGTCCTTCTTGTTTTTCCTTCCTTTTCTGTTCTGATCTTCTATGTTTGATCTGGTTCACTCAGGAAGGGGAGAGGGAAAGTATACCATTGTCAAGGGGCGCTACCGGGGGGATTCGGTTTAGAGATCATCATCACATTAGCTTTGTTTGTTTGCTGCCACAGCTTGTCTTGTTTTGTTTAAACTTGTCATGTCTTTTCGTTCTCGTTTCTTCCTTTTTACCATTCCGTGTTCTGTTTTTGGTCACCCACGGTCTCCTCTGTTCTTGTGTTTGCTGTTGCGTTCCAAGAGACTCGGTCCGGGAGCTACATAGCAAATGTAGCTCCGCCTGTCCACCTGACTGTATGTGCGATGTAATCTTTGCTTTCTTAGTCTTTCTCCGGTTGGGTGTACTAATACCTCCCTCCCTATGCCGTGTCTCTCTTATTACCTAACTTCACTATACCCCGACTCTAAGAATCAAACACTCACTGTTGATGAGTTACACATCAACCACTGTCAACATCATCTCCACGTCTAAGCATCTTATCTACTTGCATACCTAAAATCCAGAGTATCCATATCATCTATCTTTAATACTTGGTCGAAAAAATCGAGTAATATCTCGGTCATCCATATCCGGAAAATTGTAGCGTCTATCTATTTGGTTTATCGATCTATCCATCGACCCCTCGCATTCATCTACAATCGCAGAGAGATTTTTTTCTTATTTCGAGCCTTGCTTGCCATCACTAAACGAGACAACAGCCCACTTGCCGCTCCAGGCCCATTTGCGGGCCGCGGAGCCCCCGCCCTCGGGCAGGGCGCGGAGCTTCTCGTCCACGCCGGCAGGAAGACCGACCACGACGTCGGCCTTGCAGGTCCGGAAGGCCATGACGCGGAGGCCGGAGTCGGGGCGGCCGAGGGGCCCGATGGCGGTGGTGAAGGGGGTGGTTGGGTCCCAGGTGGACTTTTATCAAAAATCCGTTAGATTTGCCTGATGCTCTGATTGTATAAAGGGGGGCGGGGGAAGAATGAAGGTGGAGAGAACAGGAAACTCACATCATTGGTCAACTTGCGGTAGTTGAGATCACCCTTGAAGAGAACGAGCTCACTCTGCTGGAGATCCTCGTAGAGATCTGGGGCGAGGGCGGGCATGCGCCAGTATCCGCCGGGGAGGGTCCAGAAGGTGTGGGGGCGGATGATGAGCTTGCCCTCGGCGTGGAGGTGGCTCCAGTGGTCGAAGAGGAAGGTCACCTCGGACAGTTCCTTCTCGGAGAGCGGGTCGTGCTTGCGGCCGGACTCGTCGGGGGCCGTGAAGAAGCCCTGAGCGTCGGCGAGGGCATTGATGAGGGCCATGAAGTCCGGCGGGGTGACGTCGGACACGAACCACGGGATCACTTTCGGGTGGAGGACGACGGTCGTGGCCAGGCCCGCGGAGAGCAGGTAGCCGGCGAGGATGAGGTCGACGAACAGCTCGAAGCCGGAGTTGTCGAGGACGATGTCGACGCGCCGCTCGTGGGTCTTGCGCTCGCGCCGCGCCCGCTGCAGCACGTCGAAGGCGGCATCGAGATCGTTGACCAGAATGTTCTCCTCGGCGGCCTTGCGCGCCTTGGAGCCCTGCAGCTTCTGGATGTCTTCGTAGGTGAGCGAGGTCAGGAGGGAGAGGTCGGTGGCGTTGCCCCAGAGGCAGATCTCGCACATCTCCGAGAAGAGCACCCGCTCCGCCTGCTCGACCTGCTCCGCGGTGCGGCCGCCCTCGTTGCCCTGTTCGGCTTCCGTGGCCAGCTCCTTGTATCGGGCGGCCAGCTCGAGAACAGCCGGACGAGACGACTTGAAGGTGGAGAGCTTCTGTCGGGCGAACACGTCATAGCCCTTCCAGTGCTTGGAGAGCGAGAAAAGGGTACTCAAACGTCTGTCTGATTATGTCGTCAGCGCCAATTGTTCCCTCCATCCCCGAGCTTCAAGTACGCACAGAGGTAGCATTCCGAGTATAGCCACGAGACGTCGTGCCACGCCGGGTTCCCTCGTTGTTCGAGCTCCTTGTTGTAGTCTGCGATATCGGGTTGGCCGTCGTCGGGAAGGGGGCTGTTTCACGAATGGGCTATGTTAGGACGGTTTGGCTCCGGCGTCGGAGGGGCTGAAGTCTCACGTCAATTGTCTGTTATGCTGCAGCTCATACTTGAAGGCCGCGAGCTTCTCGGTGATTTCCTTTCCTTCCCGACGCTTCTCCTCATCGGTTGTTTCGCTAACGGTGCGGTGCAGGTCATCAATGGCGCCCGTCTGCGGTATATCGCTATCGTCAGCATTGCATGCCGATGATCTTCGGGGACAGACGTACCAGGATGACCGGCCAGCGCTCACGAGCCGAGACGGAGGCAAAGCTGGACTGATCGGAAGTGAGATACTGCGCTGGTGGAGGGGGAAAGGCGGGGTCAGTCAAATACTGTTTCAAGAGGGGCGGAGCATAGACTTACGGGTTTGGGGGTCGTATTCCATTGTGCAAGGTTAGTATAAGAAAATGAAAATCCTAAATAAACAAAAGAAAGAAGAAGAAGAAGAAGAGATGGTGTCTGAAGCAGAGAAGAATGACGGAGGGGAAGCAAGCGACTTGGTTTGAAGCAGGAAGAATCGCGGGGTTGCCGCGGTCGGAAACCCCTCCGCCCCGCAATCCACTGAATCAGTCATTCTCTAATTGCGCTGCGGTCTATTCGTCTGTCTACAAGGAAAGAGGGACATTTGCTACAGCCATCAACCATCAACCATCCAAAGCAAAGCAACAGAACAACAAACAAGCACAATGCACATGCAGATAAAGGCAACTCCGCATGACAGCCGCCAATCCAACACCGCTCAGACCTGCACATGCCGGGCAAGAAGCGAGAAAGTGATGAAGATGAGAAAGAATCAAGAAGAGCATGAAAAAAGAAAAAGAAAAAGAAAAAGAAAACACCCCTCAGATCCAGAACGATAGATTTAATCCGCTATGCAAAACAAAATGGTCCTCAAGGTCGTCATCAATCAAAAAAAATCATTCAATAGATACATCGCCCTCGTACCGTGGGTCCTGAGGCAATCCATCCGAATCCTCATCTATGTATTCGGAGCTTCGCCTCCAAGCCGCGAGGCTTTCCCCGCGTTCATCATTCCAAGTCAGAATGGGGCTCACATCATCGACATGAGGGAGCTTTGTGCGTAGGCCTGCGACCGTTTTAGCGTCTGTTTATCTGTCTTTGTTGGGGGGTCTGCAGGACTCGACTTACCATCGGCTTGATGTCAGGGTGGGGAACAGCCTCGAAGACCTGGTACTCAAGCTTGAGCTCAGGCCCAATCTTGATGAAAGCACCCTTGTTCTCGGTCGAATCGCAGTACTTGGGCGCCGAGAAGACCGTGATGCAGCGTCCATCATGCTCAACCTCGTAACCCTCCATGCGAACCTCGTGCGAACGGATGATCGCCTCCAGCCCGTTCTTCTCACAGAAGCGCTTGGTGACGTCGGGTCCGAATTGAAGACCAACACCACGCTTGCTGGGTCCACGACCAGGTTGGGTCTGCGGGTCGGTCCAGAGCATCTCCATCATCAAACCCTGCTGGCCCGGCTGGCGCTGGTTGTGGCGGTTCAATTTGCGGATATCATCGAGGGTAGTGTTGTCGTCGGAGAAGAGACCACCGTGGAGAACAAGGTACTTGTTACCGATCAACGTGGCCAAAGGCAGGGCGGAGAAGGACTCCGAGAAGACCTTGAAGGTGGTCTCGTTGTATTTAGCCTTGCACTCGCCCTCGAAACCGTACACCTTGTTCATGTCGTCCGTCTCGTGGTTGCCACGGTTCAAGAAGATGCGGTTGGGTCTCAGCCACTTGTACGCGTAGAGAAGCAGAGCAATCTCGGTAGACCACGATCCACGATCCACAAAGTCACCGTTAAAGAGATAAGCATTCGTCTCGCTCGGGTAGCCGTTCAAGCGGAAGATCTCGAGCAGGTCGAAGTATTGTCCTTGTCACACGATCAGTCTCCACCAGGAAACAAGAAAACAAGAGCTGCGCCAGGTCCCTTACCGTGCGTATCACCGCAGACCGTCAAGCGGGTACCCTCCTCGACGCCGACCTCCACCATCGTCGGCTCTGCGTAGACAATGTCCTTCACGGCTTTGATTATTTGGAAGACGTACTTGCGGTGAATCTTCTTGCCGTTCTTGAACCGCTCGATCATATCGTCGATGAACTCCTGAGTCATCTCGTTCTTCTCCAACCGCACGCCATCGTAGCTCGCATCCACGGCAATCGAGTCGATATCCAGGCTCTCGAAAGCCGAGGGCGGATCGCTAACCTCGATGGCCTTCTCGAACTCCAACCGGCGGACCAGCTTCTCACATTCCGCGAGCTTCAGCTTCGCATCGCGGTTTCCCGGATCCCGCTTGACCACCGCCCGGAAGTCCTTGAGGGCTTCCTTGTAATGCAGAATGGCGCTGTTCGCAAGGGCTCGTCTCCAGTATGCCTAGGTGATGTGACATTGTCAGAATGTAGTCCAAGCGCAGGTGCTTTTATAAACACATGCAGGACGTCGGACAAACCTTGATGAAGTTGGAGTCAAGCTCCAGCGCCTTGGTGGCATCTGCAATCGCAAATCCGTACGCTTCAAGCTTGATGTGCGCCTAGATCTCCCGAACGCCACCCGGCCAAAGTATCAGTATACAGGAATCCGCCACTTAAGTGAAAAATCAGGAAGGAACTGGCGAGACTGTTGAAGACAGTAGCGCGACATACCTGAGCTCTGTTGCTGAAGAAGGTGGGTTCCTTGTCGTACTTCTCTATCGCCTGTGTGTAGAAGTCGATGGCGGCGGGCCATTCATGTTGCGCGAACGCCTTGTTACCCTGCGCCTTCAGCGCAGTGGCAGCCTCGAGATCGGAGGACGCCATCGGAAGAATAATAGAATAATAAAAAAGTGAGAGGAGTGTGTGGATAGCAAGCGACCTGGTAAGAATGAGGTGGATGGCAGGGGGGAGGTTTTCGGCAGGTGAGCACGCGGGAACAAATTAATTGTAAGGGAAGAGGCGGGGAGAATTAAAGAGAGCGAGAGAGAACAAGAGAGGCGACGATAACGATGATGATGATGATGATGATGATGCAGTGAGCACGACACAAAAAGGGGACAGCAATGATTTACGGTCAGTGCCCAAATTGATAGATAACAATGTAAGAGAATGAAACAAGACTAGAAGCAATCTGAACTGATAAAAGATCTTTGATCTCCCACAAAGCTGTGAACCACCCGTCAATCAGTCGGCCATGAAGGCCATGAAGCACTTCCGAGGATTTATTTGATGTCCGCCCGTTTTCTCCGGTCTTGGCAACTCTCCCGGTCCGATTCGAGAACCTGCAACACCACCACCGGACCTCGCAAACCGTGAACTAACCTGGAATTCATTCATTATCAGGTGCCATTCATTCTGCTCTATCAATCCCATTGTTCCCCAGCAAAGCATCCAAACCTGTCGCCGCTCTCTCCACAGCGTACCAACCAGCCTTCAAATCAGCCCAGCCTTCGACCGGCAACAAAGAAACAAAAAACCACACATAAGGGCACCTCACCTCTGGCAGGGAGTCCAGCTCAGTGACACTCCCACTCCGTTGACCTCTCAACCTCCAACCAACCAACCAACCTTCACGCAAAACCCTGACACGAAAATGTCCTACTACGTCGCGCCCAGCCAGCAGCGCACTCTCCGCGCTTGCATGGTCTGCTCTCTCGTCCAACTCCACAGCGTGAGTCAAAATCCCAACCCAACCCATCTCCAAAAGCCCCCCAACCAGACTCTCTTTCACCCATCCAACCCATTCCAATCACACACCCCTCCGAAGCTAACCTAGTACTCTTACCACCGCATCACAGAAATTCATGCGCGAAGGCTGCCCCAACTGCGACAACGTCCTCGGCCTCCGCGGCAACAACGACGCCATCCAAGAATGCACATCCCAGGTCTTCGAGGGCCTGCTGACGCTCCGCGATCCCACGACCAGCTGGGTGGCTCGGTGGCAGCGGCTGGATAGCTATGTGCCCGGGACATACGCCGTCAAGGTGACCGGTTCGGTGAGTTAGGGCGCATACCACCGGTGGTGGTCTTTGGACTAATGGCTGGTGCAGCTTCCCGATGAGATCATTTCCAGCTTGGAGGACTCGGGGATCAAGTATATTCCGTATGTGCCACACTCTCTGTCTTGTGTTTCGAGGACATGTCCTGCCAGCTGCAGAAGCTTACTGACTGTGTTTTCTTCTATAGGAGGGATGGTAGCACTGGGGAAGAGGAGGCGTAGAACGGCTTACTCGATTCAATATTTGCTATTCGACGAAGGCGCGCGGCCTGGGAATTCCGGGTGGAAGGGGAGGTGGTTTTCGTTTGTTTTGTTCCTTGCGCGGTTGCACAACACGGGAGTTTTGGTTAGGTTGTTTTTCTCGTACTGTATGCGATTGATTCCGGGAAACATGGTTGCTTGCCCCTTGAACTTTTTTTACTGCGCCGGGGTTGCTCGTCAATTCTCACTTCTCCAGAGACGAGCTTTCAAAGGTTCAGAAGATCAGCCCCGAACAATGCTCGATACCCGATTAGATGAATATTCAATGTTGCCTTCCTGATGGCATCCAATTGCTATTTCTCGATGCTGACATAAATACAAGGCATCAACTCATCCTATTCATACGCTGCTAAATTTGGCTCAAGTAGAACGCAAGAAATGAACCCAATCAATTGCCGACCCGCCCGATGTACCACTGAACGCCAGATTTCAATCACAAATGTATCAGATAGAGAAGAAATGTCGGTAGACAATCAAGCCGCTTTACAGCTGCTTGATGATCTTCTCAACGCTCTCCAAGAGAATATCAGCTGCAGATGATGTTAGCCTCCGATCATCTTACTCCTGTTAGGTGATTGACTTACCATGGTGCTTCTGGAAGATCAACATGGGCCTCAAGCGAACGGCACTCTGGCCGCTTCCGCCAATGTTGACACCGACGTTTTTGGCCTTGGCCAAGAATTCGTCACGCTTGGGAGAGTCCCAGGCAATGAAGGTACCTTGGCCCTTACCACGGAGGTTCTGCAGGTGCTCGGGGTACTGCTTAGCAAGACGCTCGAGACCGGCAAACAGGTATTCACCAGTGATGGCAGTGTTCTCCACCAGGTTCAGGCGCTCGATCTCCTCGGTGATACCGCGGAAGATGAGGGCACGGGCCGGGTCACCCATCCAGGTGTTGAACTGACGGTAAGGCTTGTTGGGACGCAGAGCGGGGTTTCCGTAGTAGTATCCGGCAGTTTGGGCCTTCTTAGAGAAAGTCACAATATCGGGGGGAGTGGTCAGGTTCCAGTGGTCATGGGCCCAGAACTTTCCAGTAGCGCCCACACCAGTCTGCACCTCATCAACAATGAACAGGACATTGTGGCGCTTGGTAATGTCGCGGAGACCCTGGAAGAAAGCAGGAGAGGCATGGTTGTCACCACCCTCCGACTGGATAGGCTCAACCACAACAGCTGCGACAGGGTTGTGGAACTCCTTAATCAGGCGCTCAACCTCCTGCAAGCAGCGCTGCTCCTCCTGGGCATTCTCCGCGGCATGCTCCTCAAGGGGGTACTTGAGCGAGGGGAAGGGAGCCTGGGGCCAGTCAAAGGCAGGGATATCAAGCTTGTGGATAGGCTTGCTGCGGGTAGTAGACAGACTACCAAAGAGACGGCCGTGGAAGGCAGACTTGAAGGACATAATCGACAGCTGAGGGGAACCCGGGGACTGGTTGTTCATGGTAGTCTGCAGCTCCTCCTCAGTGAACTCCTTCTCAGCGCCACCACGCTCGCGCTGGCGGTAGTACATGAAGGCAGCCTTGTAAGCAGTCTCATTGGCGTCGGAACCAGCCAAGGCAGTGAAGACCTGGTTGAGACCCTTGGGAGCGACCTTGAGAATGCCCGTGTTCAGGATGTCGGCCCAGTCGTGAGAGGGAAAGTTACCCAGAGCAGGTCTGTTGATCAGGGCATTGACCATCTCGGGAGACTCGGCCACCTTGCGGAGGTGAGGGTTGTTGTAACCAACAGGGATGGAGGCAATCTGGGCGTAGCTGTTGCCGAGAACCACGTTAGATGCGAATCAATATATAGAAGCGAAGGTCAGGGTCAGGGGAAGTGTGGTAGCTTACACATCAAGGAGAAGGTTTCCGTCAGTATCGGCGATGCTGCGGTCGAAAATTAGCTACTAACTCATAATTCAGGGCGATAACCTGGAGGGGCTCAAAAGACATACTAGTTTCCAGTAGACTTGTAGTAATCAGCCAGCATGTTCAAGCTGCGCACATCAAAGACCTGGTCCAGCTTCTGAGCAGCAGCCTTGTTGTTGGGGCCGGGAATAGCAGTGGCCAACTTGGGAGCTGTGGGCTCGTCGGGGAAGAACGGCTTCTCAGCAGCCCGCAGGTGGGCAGTGGTGCTGAGGGTGCGGACTGCCGAAAGGCGAGTCGCTGTGCGAAGCTTCAGGCTGGAGCGGAAAACAGCTGCCATTGTGAATATACAGGAGGGTTGTTTGATGGGTAGTTTTGGTGAAGTGTAGAGTTATCTTCTCCCTTGTGCCAGGCACAACCAGGACAAAAAGAAGCGGAGTGGAAAGGGATGATAACGCGATGACGACAGATAAGGGAGTGAGGGGGGAGAGAGTACAGATCGCCCACCAGCCTAACTAATCGACAACTCGCAGGGAAAATTCAAGATAAAGCTGCAATGGACAGTCAAGGGGATAATTGACACTTGAAGATTCAAGAACAAAAAAAAGTCCCCTCCAAATTTGGTCGCGCGCGTGGTTAAATACCAGGCCACGGTGCGGAGACAGAAGCAGCTCTGACGGAAGCTGCCCCGCGCCAGAGAGCTCTCCTCGGCGATTTGCACCAATCACCACCCAGGATATGCCCGTGCTCGGCGATACAGCAGATGCGCCGATAAAATGGAGTCTCACAATCAACAATCAGTCCTGATCACTCGACTATTAGTAGCATCGATTATCCATTTGCTCATCATTCGGTCCGATTGCTGTCCGGAATGTGTTCTCCCCGGAACGACTTTCCCTTTGCAATGGTGGCTTCACAATTGCAGCGGTGAGAAAAACAGCAGCCTGGCAAAGTGGAAGTTGGAGATAGCTTCCAGTTCCCCAGGTCATTCTTATCGGTCGGCTTGGCAGGCAGGATAAGGAATGTTCCTCAACAAAGCAAGCGACGTTCATACTGCCATAAAGATACAACGGGTAGGGGCTGCATACTCGAGGACAAAACTGAGTCACCAGGTCTTTCTTAGGTGGTAATTAGCGCAGACAGTTGTGCGTGAGCTTGAATGAGACCCAAAAGTCGGCTCGCAGAGCCCGGGCGGAGACATATTCTGTTGCGAGCGGGCTTGATGGTAAATGCTTAATTGCGCTTCTTGCAGTGGCTACAGGGCTTCCATCACCCTGAAATTCCGACGTATACGACCCCATTGACATGGGACGCCGTGCACTTTCAGCTTTTCCATCTGGAGAACCTGTTCAGCGTGTTGTTTTCAACCACGAACGTCAGCCTTATTCTCAGCACCCCTGCGGTCACAATCAACAACCACTACACTTCTGCTTCGCATCACCATCCGCACGATCACAAGCCCTTCCGAGCAAAAGACAACACCAAATCCTGAACACGAGCATTTCTTCCGTCATACGAGTGGACGATGGCTCTGGGATGAAGAACAGCAGCTCCGGGACAGGTATAAGGTGTTCAACGTTGACGAGCTCCAAAGCCTCGCGGCCCAGGCCGTCCGATCAGACAGCTGCATCTCCATAATGAAGCTGGCCGAAGGAGGCTACAACAAGGTCTTCCGTTTTATCATGAATGATGGCAAGACAGTGCTTGCCCGGATACCAAACCCCAACGCCGGCCCAGCGTTCTATACAACTGCATCCGAAGTCGCTACCATGGAGCTTGTAGGTTCACCTGAAACCAAGCTAATCGCAAGGGCGGCTAGTTCATGCTCGATCCCAGGCCCGAGATTTCCTTCAAATCCCCGTGCCTCGAGTCCTTGATTGGAGTGCCACGTCAAACAACGCCGTTGGCTCGGAATACATTATTATGGAAGAAGCATCTGGCATACAGCTTGGAGTCATCTGGGATCAGCTGAATCCGGACAAAAAGCTCTCCATTATGCGGCAGATACTGACGCTCGAGTCAAAGATGCTTGGGGTGTCGTTTTCTCAGTATGTGAATCCGTTTAACTGACGAATGCGTGTGTGGAATCTGATCATCTTGTCAGCTTTGGTAGTATATACTTCGCGAGCGATCCAGTGGAAAGTGCAGTTCCGGCACTGCTCACCAACGGCGCTTCCTCCGAACTGAAAGAGAGAGTCTGCAAGAAGTTCAGTATTGGGCCCACCGTCGAGCGAAGCTTTTGGAAGAAGGAACGCTCGTCAATGCAGATCTCGCGGGGTCCTTGTAAGCATTTTCAGATCGTCGTTTCAAATTGTTTTTTATATTAATTTCTATCAGGACGAACGCCCCAAGAATATGCGCTAAGTGTTGGCCGGCGTGAACTGGAGTGGATCAAACGTTTTGCCATCTCGAAACTACCAAGCGAAGCTACTCTCATTTCTTCAGCCCCCCAAAATAGTCCACAAGCACATCTGCAGCTGCTGGAGAAGTATCTCCAAGTGGCGCCTGCTATGATGAACATTGACTCCGTCCTCACTCGCCCCACGTTGTGGCACGGAGACCTCCTTTCATCGAATCTGTTTGTTGACGATGGCCAGATTACGGCCGTCATCGACTGGCAGGGCTTGTGGGCAGGGCCGCTCTTCCTTCAATCCCAACCCCCACCGATCGCGGACTACGCAGGCAGCATTCTCCTTCAACGACCCGGCAATTTCGACGATCTGGGCCCGGAGCAGCAAGCGGAGATCAAGCACAAAATCTTCAAATCGACGCTATATCAGCTCTACCTGCTGAAGACCAAAGAGCGGAACCCTTTGATGACCTCGTCTCTTCCCGTGAGGCACTCATCAGCGTGGAAAGGTAGCTATCTCATCTTCAGTAGCATCTTCCTTTTTCGGACAGAATCTGATCTTTCATCTCAGACACTGGCCCGAACTGGGTATCCAGGGCGAATGCCCCTATCACTTCACGCAAGATGAACCACATAGCCACGCCGCCGATGCCGAGGGCTGGAACGAGGTGCAGGAGTTCTTTGACGGTATCGAAGGTCTTGTGAAACGGGATGGCTGGACATCCCCCGATACGTTCGACGCCGCCTTCAGCTTCTTTTCCGAACTGCGAGAACGGGGCCTCAAGAGAGCGCTCGACAGACAGACTCGTTGGGCGAGAAAGCAGAATGGGTGATTCCCCAGGCCTATGCGACGTCACAGCACTCGCATCCGATGGAATGGATACCTTTACGCTTCACGTGGTCCTACCGCTATTTTGACCATGCAGTGTTTCCGGTCAAATAACAAACAAAGGCAGTGCGTCGGACTGAGGATCAATAGTCAGTAGTCGGTAGGAACCGGAGTACGTAGAAGGGCAGTTACATAACAGTAAAGTACAGAGCCAGCATTAAAGCACTAAACTCAAAGGGATAAAGCTTACTGGATACAGTAATTCACAGGCCTGCTGTCTGAAGATAGAGATCCCCGGCGTACGGAGGATTAATCTATCGCATCGGAGTCCACGAGGAAGTCTAGATTGCTCTTTCCTGGACAGCCATCTACTTGAGTTTCACACGTGCATACACCCCTGCTAGTATGTTCTACAATGCGATACCAAGACCGGGTTTTAATACAATAGGATTGTCTACTCAAAGTTACTGTGTGACACGCGACAGTCAAGTGTCGGAGGGAAGAGCGACGCGGAGATTCGAGAAGCAGGGTTGCTAAGGAAAACACGTAAGCACCTTTTGGTGCCTGCATTAGTATGCCCGCATCCAGTGAGGCCGGCATATGCTCCTTGAACTAGCCCGAAGAAGGTAGTCTACGCGATGCAGTGCCGGCCCGGTCAGGCCAATCTGGCATCCAAGCTGAACCTCTCGAGTGACCGAGTCAGAGTGCCAGGTGGGGAGTGCGGGATCCGATTGCGGAGCTGCTCCATCGACCCACTTCTAGCACTTCGCCAGCTGCAAGTAATTTGAATAGACATCGCTCAATTTGAGGTTGGAGTCGCTTCGTCACGGCGAGCGCATAACTTGGGTGTTATAGAAGTAAATTTACACACAGAATGTAGATATAAATCGTTGTATACAAAAAAGAAAAGGAATGGGTCTTGCCAGAAGTGCACGGCGCTGTGCGTAGACGTGATGCGTACATGTGTTGAACACGATTACGATCGTTAAGCATTATCATCGTGATGACGGAACTCGGTTGTATAAGACATGATAAGAATATTAATCGAATCGAAGAAAGAACTAGAAGAAGTTCTTATCGTCAGTCGTCGACCGGTCAGTCACCGACCGTTCGGTGTTCGAGTTCAAGTCTCGAGTAAGGGAAGCAGTAGACTTGTCGCTACCAGGCGACGTGTAGACCACACCGTGGTTCTTCAATTCCACGTGATGTGTAGGTGTTGCAACCCGCATATGGTTCGATATTGACGAGGGCTGATTACTGTCGGCATGCCCAGGCTTCTTGATCTCAGACCAAGTCTCCATCTCCACCGTACGCAGAACCTCGAACCGATCGACATTGGTGTCGCCTTGATAGCCATATTGGCGATCTTCAATTCTTGATTCTTTGGTAGGCGCGCTCGAAGACCATCCCTTTGGCGGAAGGCTCTTCCGGCCATAAGACGATGCATAGCGGCGACTGGACTGGAGAAGACGGGGCAGAAAGAAGGTGACAAGGGGCCTCAACGCAGGGGCAGAAGCGCAGATCTAGACAAGTCAGACAAAATTGAATCAGTCAGGAAGAGATGATAACATACCAAGCCCATGCTGATCTCTATTGAAGCAGCGAGAAGGACAGGCCAGCCCACCCAAGTAGTATCATATGAAGCCACCATGCTCTTCCAGACGTAAACTGTCCGGATGGAGCCAGCCACATTAACCACGATTCCCAAGCCAAAGATTGAGATAACAGCAACTCGCTGTCGAGCAGGCATCTTCAGATTCCAGATCAATGGCATTGGGAGAACGGTGGTGAGGAAATCAGTAAAAATGTTCACGACACTGGCCGAGAACACAGCAGCACCGTCGTTGAGGCAATGGAAGGAGTATGTGGGTGCCACTTCCCAGTATGCGCGTATAGGCCTAAATCATTAGTACATATTCACGGTAAGATGCGCTTGTGATGAGAGCGTCTTAGAAGGGAAACTCACGAGCATTGAAAGATGGAGATGAAGAGAAATAGAAGACAGCATATTAGCACGATGACCATGCCGATGATCAGCACAATATTGTAAGAGGAATATAGGCCTTTGCTTCCGGCTCCAAGTAAACGCTTGCAGAACCACAACAAAGAAAGCTTTGTGATACTGGACGACAAGGAGAAGAGCATTTGGAATGCGAGGTTGAGTTTGTTGACAGCTGGCAGCCAAGAAGGTGGAATATCCCAGATGTGTCGGGTCCAACCGTAGTTTTCAGTTGCTATAGATGTTACAGCGCACATTCCAATTGCGAAAGCCTGACGCACGATTGTTAGCGGCTAGGTATTACGAGTTCTGCAATCTGGTACTCACAAGGGCCCAAATGATGAGAATGTCATCGAAACCGAAGGTGCACGTTATCCTCAAACGCGTATAGAGGCGGAGGCAGGTGACAACGAATGCGACGCTGAGGAGGACAACGCTGACGATAAGCACATAGTTTCCACGAGTGACAGGGTCGACATAGTTAGGCGTGGGCCATGTCGCCAGGACACTGGCGGGTGGAATTCGCATGTTAGGACGAGGTTATTCGGATGAAGGTTCGAGTGGGGTTCAGTTGCTGAATTATTTGGATGGAGCGAAGGGTTGTTCAAAGACGCGATCATTCAGTTGGAATTCAAGCATAATCACCAGCAACCCCGGACAGATAGTTGCTAATCACATTGGCCATAATCACGATCCGATATCAGTGAGAGGGTGAGCGAGAACCTATCGCAATGGCAGACTGAGTCCGAGTCACTAACACCACATGCTAGTTGACAGCATCGATGATGGGAGGGCGACGGGGGATATAATATAGCCAGGAATGAGGTACCCACTCCCAGAGTTCGAACTGCCGTCGATTCAGGTCCTGGTCCCTTTCTCCAACCATGAATTGCCCGTAGCCAGCCCACCTTGACATTTTGACTTTGGCTGGGGCAACCAATTTCAGATCGATCCCAGCAAAGCTAAGAAACAAGTCAAGGTCCTCCAATGAGCTGGTGGGCCTGACTCCACAATGGGGTAGTATCGGCCAGACAATGGCGAGGAGGGGGGCCACTGGGAGTGAGAATCGCCGGGGGTTTCACGGGGTGCACAGGACAGCAACAGGCAGATCCGTTGAACCATCGTTCACATTCTGCTCCACATTCCGGCGGAATCGATCTAATGCTTGTAGCGAGTGAGCCATTAATCACCGGCCCAAGTCTAGATGGTCAGCGTGAACCAGGGTGCCAAAGTCTATTCACCCATAGTCAAGAACTGACCTGAAATTTGCGGACAGAGATTCATTTGCTGGCTATTCAGAGCGGTTCTCCAACAAGAATTCGTCAGCCTCCAACTGGATTGAAATTATGGTCCGAGAGGAATTGTGGGAGAAAACCTGGTGGATGTAAAATCCGATGTGATGGAGGAGGAAGGGAAGGAAGGGAAGGAAGGGAAGGAAGGGAAGGAAGGGAAGGAAGGGAAGGAATATTGCTCCACAATCCATAACCACAGTAATCCACAATTGAACATGAGCTCGTGGTGTCTCCTCATTTAAGCGGGATTTAGTGTGGTGGCGCTCGAGACAGATTCCGGATGGGGAAAGGGTTGCCCCGCAGACAGACAACTGGGCATCCAGACAACAATCTCATCTCCTCGGTACAATCTTCAATTCCCACCAAGCAGCTGAAACGCTACTACGGAGTACTCATACAAACTACGGAGGGAACTCCGTACTCGGAGTACTACCTTACCTCCTTAGGTACAGTACCGTACCTTCACAGTTCACACTGATCATTATACATGTGCTTCCTGCTGCTTACGTTGCATCTGCCATCGGCAATTGTGCTGCCATCCTCATGGCGTGCACTCGTTCCTGCATCTTGCATCCACCATGCAGCATGCAGAAAAAGCCTTGTCTCTCCATTTGTCCATTTGTTCTGTTATCTGTCAAGTCTACTCTCCGCACAAGACATTGTTCTCGTTCAAGCTGAAAGCAGATCGTTCCCCCTGAGATTGCCAATTTAATAGTACGCAGGAAGACTTCGAAACTCGACTTGGCATTGAACAGGTGCCTGCGACACACTGATCCCTCTACAACGAGGTCAAACATATACTTCCTGAGTAGTATGAATAGATACTCGCAGACAACCACAGCGACCGTACGAACACCTCATCAGATCCACCCTACCTGAAGGGGCTAATGATGGGATTCTAAAAAGGGTTACCGATCAGAGCACAAGTGGAGCGCATTACTCCATCAGATACACGGCTGTGACAATCATGGGCCGCAGCCTGCTTTAAAGTTTTTAACCTCAATGATCTTCTAGCCTTGCGAAATAGTGCGAACCCGAAATTCTGAGGACCAGCTGGCAGTCTTACCACTCGGTCGCAATGACAAATTCTTGACATGAACGATGACAGATATGTCTCTTGATGCCTTCCCTGATTTTGGTCAAGTGGAAGCTTTCACCTGCCCTGCAGTCATCCGGCAAGTTTTGACAAGAGGGTGCCGACAGCCACTGCGATAAGCTTTATCGAACCATCGGGAGCAGTCGAACCATGGAGGGCACGCCACACTCTTGTAGGCTGGATGCTTCGATCGCAGGCTGGTACGGTTCCTACATGGTGGAAGAGTACCCGTCCGCTCATCCGGGGGGGATACAGCTTCCGATTATCAGGCGCTTGCACTGACGGACGCTTTGGGCGGATGGTCCCAGCAATGCTTGCCAGGACCCTACCTGACTCGACGCGTACCCGCTGCGCTTACAGACACGGCTGAATTATCTTGTGCATTGTCTGTTTCTAGTAACCCTTGAGAAGGGTTGTTTTCGTTCTCGAAGGCATCAACCGCTCTAGAAACCTGAGAGCTAGCTTCAAACCTCGGTTTCAGGGCGAGTGGCACGTTGTTTGCTTGTCAGCTCAGGTGTGACCCCATACTGTAGGCGTATCAGCACGGCGCTGATCAGTTTGCATTCTGCCCTAGTGGTCGGGTATACAAGGAGTTCAACAGACAGATCGTCCACCACGGTAGGCTGACCGTGGCACCAGCTCCTATGCCCCTACTCGACTACCTATATCAGCATCAGGCTGCCTTCTCATCATGCAGTTGGAGTAAGAGACTCTCAAGGGCAAATTGACTCGGTGGAAGTACTCCCCAGCAGTAGCACTGGATTCTGATTATTCAGTCTTTCCGTTTCCGGCAAGAGTTCACCCTGCGGGTGGGGCGTGCTGCTGCCCGGTCGATCACCCATTCAACATTCTTCTAAATGGGGTTTCCTCGGCTCTGGCTCGTGGATGGCGATCGCTTGCCACTACGAGGAACCACCAGCGATCCTTATACATGTATGAGTAGAATGAAGGGTCTGTGTGGTCTCAAAGTTGGGTGCAGTCCAACGGTATGCCGTTCTCGGATCCTAACCTTAACCACAATCGTGAAACCGGGCCAGATCATGACGTCGGGAAAGCAAGAGCTGGTGCTCATGCAAATAGTCTTTGAGGATCTACCGGCCCTCCTCGGGTCAGCATACGACTTTATAGATAGGCATATATAGTTTATTGATATCTCTGATCAACCTTTACAGCCATTTAATTGCTTTTGATGACCACAGCTTCGACTTGTGATACTCTTTCTTCTTCTTGACCGCTGTTGGGAAATGGCTTATCCTAATGTCACTAGCAATGAAAGCAAGCATATAATCGAAAGCAAGGGTTGACCCCCCTGAATCCTTCGCACTACTGCAGATGATCATGATGGACAGCCGGCTCTTCAACCGGCTCCCTCCTGATCAATAGGCTTGGAAAGTGGACCGTACTCCAACATGGCTCCATCGTCCGGGGTTGTTTGCGCCTAACCGCCAGACATCCCCGGCCCATCATATGATCCGCATCACTTTACAGCAGAAATTCACCCTTCGTTTTCGCAACCTGCTCGTCATAGTAAGGTTGAAAAGCCAACCATCCTTTCTCCGGCCCCCCAACCTGCAAGGCCGCATAAGCCGCCTCCTCCTCGTCAATAATGATCTTCTGGTACCCCGCTGCGGATGCTGCATCGGCCAGGAGTTGAGCCTGGCAGGTCTTGTCCAGACTGATGAACCAGAATGCCGCTTCATCGACACTCTCCCCCACCGTCAGCAGGCCATGATTCTGCAGAATCACCGCTTTCCCCCCACCCAGAGCAGCCACGATCCGCTGACCCTCCTCCCGGTCTAGAACCACACCCTTGAAGTCCCGGTAGACGCCATGGCTCTTGTAGAACCGAAGTGCGTCCTGCGTGATCATCTCCAGCTCGCGGCCGAAGCACGAAAAGGCCTTGCCGGCGACGCTGTGGGCATGGCACGCGGCGTTCACATCCGGTCGGGCCCTGTGGATCTCCGAGTGGATGGCGAACGCGGGGGCATTGATGGGCTCATCGCCCTCGACAACCAAGCCATCCTCGTCCACCAAGATCAGGTCGGAGACTTTGATGAGCGAGAAGTGTGCGGAGAGGGGGTTGATCCCTAGGGCGAGTTCCGTACGTGTTAACAGCTTTGAGGTACATCCACGCTGGGAAAACTGGCATCCAAACTTACAGAAATGATCGGTGAGAATAGGATCGCGAACGGAGATGTGGCCCGCCACACCCTCGTCGAAGCCCCGATCCGCAAAGAGACGAAACGCCGCCGCCAGGTGCTGCTTGCGGTATCCGCGCTCGTCCTCCAGGCTCTGGAACTCAGGGTATCGGCGCACTTTCAGGTCCCTGCCATCCTTGGTCTTGCCGAGGACCTGTAGCTGCGGAGGGATGTCGGGTCTCTTGCCGGGCTTGATCGGGTCGGGGTTAGAGTCTGAGGCAGTCACCGATGGAGCCATGATTCGATTCTAGATCGTAGACAGGGTGGAGTTGTCAGACTGTAGTATCAATCTGAGAAGGAAAAAAAAAAGGAATATGCCCACGACGGTGGAAAGGTAACAATATACTCGAGCTTGATCCTGGAGAAACTCCGACACCCATATAGCTTGTTCCTCCCTCGGCACGAGGCGTCCAGATCTAAACTGCTTACCCCGCAAATCCGTCGACCTTTTTCCACCCCTGGGCTCTGGCTTTTCCGGTCTTCGATGGCACCCTGGGATAAAGGGATCAGCACCGTAAATCGACGCCCCTTCGGTGAAATGAGCTCCGATGTAGATAGATACCCCCCCCACACCCTCGCTCATCCCGCACCTATATCGCACTTCAGAAACATGTCCTATCCAGGCAACCATGCTCATTGCTATACCGTACAGGAAAACCCAAGTCCAGCCAGTACCCGGCCCTCCGGAAAAGGGAAACGCACGAAGAAAAGCTCACCGACTATCGTACTGGGGAAGCGATCCGCCCTTGGCCCCCCTTTTATGGTGAAGGGTGTTGAGCTCACTGCATGCTCGAGGTCTGCTGGACCCTAAGGGTCAGGGCTAGGTGGGCCGTAGGCGATAGGCTCTAGACTCTAGGCAAGTAGGGTAAGCAGGTGAGCCGACCCCCTCGATGCAGGGGTTCAGACATGGGCGTGTTGCGCTCCACTGGGGTTCCGGAGTTCATATTCTGTTGCATGATTGATTGAGTGGTAGGGTATGCTTAGGACCGGAGGCATCAGTGGCTGGCCGCTGTGGAGTGAAAGAGACAAGGGAATCCAACGGATTGGCCTGTGTAGGGAATAGGGATGTCTGGGTTGATGATGGAGGATATTGGGGGGGGCGACAGGTGGAAAGTAGGCGGGGGTGGAGGTGGATGGAGGGCACTGGAGTATGTTCTGGTAGACCTTTCCCTGCTTGTATACATACATCGGTCTTCCAAGCGGGGATCGTGCAGCGCATGGGCCATGAGATGGATACACTGCGCTACTGTAATCTGTATGTCAGATCTACTACGTACTCGTACGTAAACTGGGTCAGTGGGGAGATTCCTGCACACTAGACTTGGGACTCCACCCACACCTACAGTATGACAACTGTGCACAGATCCACACGGCTGCAGCAGTATGTTTTGAGTCGGACAAGAGAACAGTTCCCCAAGAGAGAGCGATCTGGCCAGTCTGCAGACCAATTGATCCAAACTCGAAGATGTGAGTGATTTGAGAGTATATGGGCCCCATTTTATGCCTATATCCACCACCTACACAGATGAATCGATGCAACAACTTCAAGCCCGAATATGGAACAAAACATTAACCCGAAGACATTCCAATCCATCCATCCATCCATCAGAAGGCAAACCTTGCCTAACAACAAAAACACCAGACTCACATGCTTGAAAAAAAACGAAGACGCCCAATTCCGAATTTTGGTCCCCCACTCATTGCAATGATGAATGCACCACGAAGCTCTTCTATCGCCAGTTTCGACGGCTCCCGAGGGCTCTCACACCGACGACTGCTTGCTACTCATGCTCCCGATCATGGTCGTCGTCTCCGACCCTGCTGGGTCCGTGTTGGCGACGACTTTCGACCGCAGCGCGGCGCGGATCTCGTCGACGGAGCGTTCCTTCCATTCGTTGTAACCGGAGGTGCTCAGCGGGAAGAGCACAAAGTTATCCTCGCGGACGCCGAACTCGTCCAGCTTGGGCGGGGGCATGGCGGAGATGATGTCGAGCTCGTTGGCGAGTTGGCGGCAGTAGGTCTCCAGGGGCAGATCATTGACGTCGTGTCCGAAGGGGTTCTCGATTTCGCTGCCGATGAACGCGAGGCCGAGGATGATGTAGGCGGCGACTAAGTTGTGAGTCAGTAGAGTTTTGGGTGCAGCCAATGGATAAGTACACACCGATAGAGCCGGGAATGGTGATCCAGCCCAGGTAGTTGTACATCTGGAAGGGAAGAACCATGACATAGATCCAGGAGATCTGCGCGATGGAGATGGTGTAGGCGGCGGGAAGAGGGGTATCGAGGACACGCTCCGTTCCGGTCAGACATTCGTTCAAGCTGGAGATACCGTTGACTTGCAGGGCATTAGCTTGAGAGCACACAAGTGTAAGGGAGGCGGGAATGCGTACTGGCTTGACTTTGGTGAAGACCGCAGGTCAAGGTTCCGTTTCCAATGCAGCGGTCAATGTAGGCGGACAGGTGGTTCAGGATCTCCAGCGGCAGATGTCCCAAAGGTTTCTTGGACCGCTTGATGAGCTTGCGTGGATTCGACTCTGCAAACGAAACGCCCAGTGATTCACCAACTTCCTTCCACAGAGACTTCTTCGGGGGCTGCAGGACTTGACGGTCGTGTGCCTCTTTGGCGAAGGTGTCGAGATGACCAATCAGGCCTGCCAGATCTTCGTAACCGACATCAGGCTCAAAGCGCAGCTTGTGTTTGAGGGCGACGGCGAAGGCGAGGATCAGGTTGAAGGCCGTCCTACTGATGTTAGCATATGCATTCTTCACTCTTGGACTCGGGCAGCATACAGCTTAGCCAGTAGATCGTCTTTTCCTAGTTCGCCCTCGCGCTCAGCTGTGTTTACCCAGATTGTCCGTGCGAGGTTGCGGGAGGTCTGGATCAGCAGTGCCCAGTATTTGCGTCCGTCCGCCCATCTGCCATACCGTTAGTTCCGTAAAATTGAGCCGGTATCCAATGCTTCACAACTTGCCTTTCGTAGGCGGTAGAACTGCGGAACGAAAGCGCCAAACTGACCACGAAACCGGTGATTGTGAGCAGAATACTATTGATACCAACTGACCACCCAATCATTAGAGACGACCTTTCAGCACCGTTGACAGGGCGAACTCACGAGAATGTACGAAGCGGGAGATACAGGTGATAGCAGTCGCCCAGAGGGCAACCAAGAACAGGGGGAGGATCATTTTGGGCATGATACTGCCGTGCATCCGGAAGGCGAGGGGCCATTTGGAGTGTCTATCGAGATCGCGGGGGCCATGCTATGCATAAACAGTCAGCTTCCCAGCTTCCCACATGGGTCAGAAGTAGTGCGTCACTGCATTGACGACATACAAAGTATCGATTGAGCTCACTCGAATTGCGTCGATCAAGCATGAATTGTCTGTCGCGGGAATTGGCGAGATTTTCGAGGAAGCTGGGGCGTGGCGTCAGGCGCCCCGGCCGGAATGCTTTCTCTTGTACATTGGCCGAGGGTTCATTCTTCGCAGTTTGGACCGGCGCGACAGGAGGCTGCTCCTGGTGTCCTGCTTCTTCCGACATGGTTGCTGAAGGTGATGGGGTGTAGGAGGAATTCGAGGGAGGAGGAACAAAGACGGTGAACAGTAGGAATTATGCGGTTCGCACACAAAGGACCTGCCTTGGGAGACGAACGATGAACTGGCTCCACAGAGACACCAAAAACAGCAGACTAGTCGACTAGTTGAATTGACTATGGGAATTAATAGCGAGGGAAGGAGTAACTCAGTAAGGAAAACACCCCGAAAATCGACGATGTCAGGAGTGAGAAGAAGGAAGGAAGGAAGAGGATTTGGGAATGAGATCTGGGAGGGGGGTTTGGAGCTGAATCGACGCTTAATATGAGCTGAGGAACTACTAAATTTAAGCGTTGGTCACACATTGGCTCTAGTCTGGAGCAAAGAAAAAATTATAGTACACAGTAAGAAACAAACGCAAATAGGGTGTCTTCTGGACCATGGACGAGAAGAAGTGTCAGTCAGTCAAGTACGTGTACGACTTGCGTACTCGTACAATACGGGGACTGTACCGCGTATCCTGTCTCCTCTTTTTTGTGCTTGTACAGCCACTGCTGGTGCAAGTCAACCAAAGGCAATGGAAGAACTTCCCCAAGGCCCAAAAGAACTCCGTAACAAGTTGACAACAGTTGGAACGGGGCGGGGCACAGGCGAGGGCGATCGGCATCTGGCCGGAGGAGGATTTGGTAGCCATTGGGAGACTTGCCAGTCCAGTTGGCGCACCCACGCCACGCGGGCCAAAACGTCACATCCGTTCACAAATTCAGAACGGCTACTGCCGCCCCATCGCGCTGCCCGCCGTGATTCGTTGAGTTGGTGGTTGTCAAAAGGCCAGACCGTCGGGTTTTTGAAACACTGGCTCGCTGGCGGGCTGGCCAATTCAATTCTTCATCTTCCCGTCCCCTGCGCCTCCTTCATCCGTCCGGACTGTCACTATTCTTGTTGTGCATCGAGGAAGTCTCTGTGCCATAGAATCAGATCCTCGCATGACTCCAAGAGAGTTGGTAGTTTACTCTACTCCGTACTACTCAATAATGTCCACCATCTTCAGCCCTTCGGAAAGGCAATCATCGGGAGTGGCGGCAAAAACAACCCGAACCCGACGCCATGGCTTGATGCAGGGGCAAGCCTCGTAATATTTCCCCCGAAAATAGGTTCCATCGCCAACCCATCTTTACAGGAAGACGATGAAACCGAGCTGCATCGGTCCAATAATAACGATCCCTTGGCAATACCTTCGATACGGTGTACTCCGAGAGAGAGTCCGGGACCCTTAAAAATAGTAGCATCCTTATAGCAGCAACAACTAGCGTTCATGGGGAGTTGGCTTGGAAGACGGCCAATGCGTTGACTGTGCAGTAACTACCAGGTGGTACGGAGTAGACTGACTTTCTTTCAGTCCTTCGAACCTGAAATAGTACCAAGACATACGGCACCCTTGAAATGCAGCAGAGATTAGTATTCTGTGCGAGAAACTCTGAGGAGGGGGCACGATAATCTTACATGATAGATCAACTCTCTCACCCGCACATCAAACATCCGTTTCATCATCCCGTAAGCCTGCATGAAGTGGCTTGCGCCGTTCTCGTTGCTAAGCCAAGCCCATGCCCAAGCCCATGCCATGCCATGCTTCGGGCGTCATTCAGTCAGTCACATCGACCCCTGATTTTCCTTTCCCCCTTGCCAAGTCTTATAGATAATTAAACTTACCACACGCACACACCTGCAAATACACAGTATGACAGTCACGCTGAGTGTGCTGTCTTGTTTCAAGTTTTGAGGTCAGCTGGGCGAATGGACGGGTCTCGATTCGACAGGGTGCATTCCATAGGTAAACTCTTTGACCTCTCGTTCAGGGACTGCAATGTTTTTGTGGTGTGCGGTTCATGAAGAGCGTTCGTAATATACCCAGGTCATGGTACAGTAGCAGCCTTGGAATGGGTAATCGTGCTGGTGTGGTGCCCAGTATCAGTCTTCGCAAGGCTGATTCAACCATCGAATCTTGGGACTAGAACCTGGAATGCGAGTGTTCGACATGTCGCGATTTGAGGGGGCGGATAAGGCCTGCGCGGCCAACCTGGCTGGAAGGATGGACAAAGTACAAAGTACCGGGTTGCACTGACTCTCGCCTGCGGGCTGTGCGCGTGCCATGCAGGGGCATCTTTGGCGCATTATCTGATTCATTAGTCATGCCCTGGAGCAAAAGCTCAGAGCTCGCAGTAATTGGATATACGGTCGTATGGTTGCAGTTAGGCTTGTGCAGCGAAACTGATCCTTTTCAATTGAAGGGTGGTGAGATGTCGGTCCATCTACGAGCTTGTCTTACAGGTATAGAAGAGCAGAGGATATGCCGGGGTTCATCTTGAGGTTGGAGACGGGGATAGATACAGGCTACCTAGTGCCAGCCAAGGACCGGGAGTTCTGTGAGCGTCTACAATCGGTACCAAACTTCTATCCCTCCTGAGAGACTAACGAAGCAAGTGACCTAGATACATCTCGACTCGAGTCGATTCCTCCAACTGCAGACAATCTGCTTCCCACCCAATCTACCGAACTTCCACCACAACCCTTTGCCTATTGTTGGATCGAGCCGAGTCTGAGTCCGACAAAAGAAGAGCTGCTGCTTGGAAGTTACGACAAAACCACCACGAGACCATTCAATATCCACAGGTTAGGCTTCGTGCCGGAACCGCTGTGTGTCTGAGATTCAGGCAAACCCCAGAGATGGCCGAGCAATTGGTGTAGACCACGACTCCAGCTCCAGTAACCGGAATGACCGCTGCCTCAGTCACCGAGCACGCTTCTGCAGTACTTCGGCAGGAAACGCATTGTATGCGAAGTTCAACATCAAGTCGATGTTTCAGACCTCTCCTTAGGTGAACAAAGTCAAGAAAGCTATACCGAGCCCAGACACTCACGGCACGAACATCTCTGCGCCGGACCCATTCACCAGCGCCTGGAGAAAGTTTCCCTTGGCACAAACCCGCCAGGCAACATTGCCAGCACCACTCGCGTCGCCCGACGAACCGCCACCCCCGACCCACGAACTCAGTGCCGCGACGACGGCTGATGCATCCGGTGCGGGGACTCGAATCCAGATTGTCTTGGCATTTGTACCGGTGGGAGGGTCGATCTTCAGTATATCAATCGAGATGGCCGTGCCGGAAAGCCCGAGAAATTGGTTGAGTGCGGCGGAGAGGTAGGTGCGCGCTGTGAGAGGGTCGAGTGGTTGGGTGAGGGTTGACTGTGAGACCGGGGGCTGATGCGTTCTGTGTTACAACTAATGAATCAAGTTCATAAGATTAGAGAGCAGCAAGGAACATACAATTGGAGCTTGAGGTAGGTCCAGAGGGGATTGCGCGTGGTGAATGTCAATGTTGGTGTGGAGGAGGTTTGCCCGATCGGGGCTTTGCGCTTCGCGCTCTCCGGTTCTGCTGGCTGAGATCGTGACGTGGTGGACATTTCGACTGATGTTGAGAATGGTCCTGAAATCAAGGTAGTTGAAATGATGACTTCGGTTTCCTTTTCGTTGGACAGTAAGTTCGGTGAGATTGTTGAACTGCGGTACAATCGGAGGATAAAAAAAAGTCGGGGAGTTTCCCGCCCTCCGTGATGTCACGGGGGCGACCGCCGTTCCCGCTATGTATCGGTCGAAGACAAGCCAATCACCAGATTTGGGAAGCGATTAGATTAATGCCTTTCTCAGCCTCTCATGCGCCTGTTGAATGAACTCGTCTTCGGATTGGGATCCGATCTCCAGATTAGCGATGCTGAGGATCTTGTCGCGCGACTTGAGCCCGCGGATTACTTCCACGTCTGACTTGGGCACTTTGAACGCCTGAGCTTGTTAGTTGGTATCATCCAGATCAAATACTGTACTATGTATGCTACCAGCGAGCACACGAGACAGGGAAGCGGAAGAATCCGAAGGGGCAATTACTTGTGCGACAATGCGAGATACCGCTGCATTTGCCTCGCCGTTCCGGGGCACTGCGGCAACGCATACAGAAACCCGATCCGCACTGATGTCGACGATGCCTTCCCGGTTGTTGGATGCGTTCGGCTTCACGTTGCAGGTTATCTGAAGACTGTACCGCCTGGGAAGCTGAGATGCGACACGGGACTTCGGGGTTACGGCCGGAATCAGACGGAGGATCGGGGGTGCAGTCATATTTGAAATGCAAGGATTGATTGGCTTTCTGGGGATTGAATGAGACGGAGATATAAAATAGCAGTGTTTAGGTGCAGTATAGCAGTTACTGCTGATGATGTTTTGACTGAATAATACAGTGGGAGGGAACTAAGTTAGAAAGCACTGCACTAAGTATCGGGAATTTGTCTTGGCTCATTCTGTTATTGGTTGCTGTATACTTCTAGTCCGACTACAGTACACGAGTCAATATCAGGGTCTTCAAGACCACACTCTCTTCTTGCTACAACTCCTTGGCTGCTAAGCAGTCTGCTTCTAGCAATTCCACTGCAGCGTCATCATGAAGGCGACTTCAAAGTTCTGGAAGGTAACAGTTGATGAAGTAGCAGGTGTTACCCCGGTGTGTTGATGACATCACACGCCGGGAAGATATCAGATTTAGTCATTGTTAAGCTATGTTCAATAATAAAAAAAGCTTCTCATATCAACAGAAAAGCAGACAAGCATTAGAGATGGGGGATGCACAGATTTGAGGTGCTCGGCCTCTTCCGGGTTGGCATTATCACTACTAACTGGAAGCATCTTTAAAATCCCCTAAAGCTGCTGAACCGCCTACTACAGATCAGCTAGGTTCCCGTTCTTCTGATAAGACCTACTCCAAAGTTCTAAGGCATAAGAGAGTGGGATAGTCTTCGAATACCGCAGCAGTACCCAGCCACTCGATTTTACAGGGTGGGTCCCTTGGGACAAAGAAAGACCTCCCGTGTACAAAGCTCATTGTCTGAAGCTTTCCCCGGCTTTGCGTTGTATCTGGATCCACATGCGGGTCCATAGAGGGAGAATAGAATCACTTGTTTGATATAGCTATTGTCGAGACTTCTCACAAGCTTGCTCACCAGCCCCGAATGAGTCATATGAATGGCAAAGGTGGAAGTCTTAAAAGACTCAACTTTTGCTATGAAGTCCCCAAGAATTCTTCACAGGGCTTGACCTGGTCAGAACATGTGTATGGTTAGGCTTTCGAAAGAGGTTGATACCCCACAGCTACCGCCCGTTGCTCTGGTTTCGCTGCGGAAGTGAAGTTGTATACTCATCTCCTTGTATTATAGCTCTCATAGTAATACACCGTTCTCTGAATCAGCACCGCGGTGAACGTGCAAGTCATGCATTATCCAGTAGGACAGTGATTGTTAATAAATTCGCAGGTAATGATGTCGCATTGTTAAAAAGCTCCGAGTGAAGCGAACGCATCTCGCTAGCAAGCTAGAGAGCCCTATTCACATTTCATTGAGACTTCTGAAACATCTACCCCAATTGAAGCCCCAAGTCCCAGCCTCCCATAAACGAGCCACCAAAGACGAGGTGCCCCCAACACAGAAGACCTATCTTCATCCTCGTCTGCTCTCTACTCTTAACGATTCTCGACCAAGACTGTCTTCGTATTTAATATCGACTCTGTTCTCATCAAAGCTCTCGACGTCATTCAGCTTCAATCTAGCTCCCCTTCCTCATAGGTTCTCATCTTCTTGCTCTTATTCTTACTCGGACTTTCCCTCTATCAGACATCCCTCACGGCTGAGCGGCTTGTGCTTAGACTTTAGTATCTCTCCCGTCAGAATGGATGTGCCACTGGGATTAAGCCAGACGTTCAACGTCAAGGGAAACAGCCAAACCAACCAAGGTATGCCCGTGGCCCTTCGGACAAGCCAGACGTTGAACGTCAAAGAAATCAACCATCCCAACCAAGGTATGTCCATAGTCCTGCGGACAAGACTAGCCACTAACAACAATAGCAGCATCAGCATCACAGATCGCTTGTGAAGATGCAAGCATTGTGTCAGATCAGACCCTTTCTGAGCAAGAGGATTGGTCATGGGACAATCTCCCCGACATCTTGTATCAGCTCCATCCCGTCGGGCCCAAGAGCAAGGCCAAGATAGGAATGAAAGCATATCCAATCAATGGAAAGTATTTGAGAGATATTCCTGTTCTGCCTGACCAGATTCCCACGGATGTCGAGGAATTTCGGGTGGAGGCTTGGATCCGACTGGACCGCCGCATTCGACTCGACGACATCCTCGACAGAATGCCAAGGGGTCACAGTGTTAAGCCCAACGCCCTTCAGCAGAGAGGCGGCCGATTCCGTCAGGCGTTCTTCCTGTGTGCCTGGGACTCCGGAAACAAGAAGAGCATTGCACTAGGTGCTGAAATCGAGCAGAAGTTGGTTGCTGCAGGCATCAGTCTCGGCCTGAACTCCACTCGTGGGATCACTCCCGGCTTAATCAACCCAGTTCTAGGAGAAGCTGGCGGCAGAATTCCCCTTCCAGCATTGTACCAGGGCAAGAAGCTGGCAAAGAAGATCCCAAAATACTCGCAAAGGAACAAATCGGACATCCATAGGACTGACGTCCCAGTCTCAACGGCTACCAACACCAAGCAAGCTCCTGAGCTCGTTCTGAAGGAGCATACATGGAACGGTGAGTTTGGCCAGGCCATTTGTTGTTTTCGCACCTTGACCGCAGACGTGCCTCGGGTCACATTGCTAGCGTTGAGCTAACGACTCTTGTCTTTCTCTTAGAGCCTTTATGCCATCCGTATGATACCGAGTTAGATATTAAAGATGACTTTCAGTGGACCCAGACGGATGATTACTTCACATGTTTTGGAATGCCGCTCTTTGAAGAGGAGAAGATCGCGCTTCGTGCCAGATGGGCACCACTCTCAGATGGCAGTGATTTGACTGCAGATGCGCAGGTCTCGAGCATCGTCGACATCGAGGACTGGGCTTTGGGTTTGCACTCATTTGACTTCGAGTCAAAGGCTCAGCCTACAGATAGCCTCTTTGATAAGATCATGCAGGACTATCACGACCGTGAGCCGTGGCGCCTGAGTACATTGTACCGGGAAATGGGTGATGGAGAGTTTGACATCTGATGCCAGTCTTGATGATGGGAAAGAACACAAGCAGCTTCTTCAGTTTCTGGGGACCTGAGAACTGTTAGTATGATTCTCGAACAAGAGATCCTCCATTCATATATCGCTGACTTGGCTCTCATAGCAGATCGGCAAGCGATTTATCCAATATGCGGCGCGCACCATCTACCTTTCCATTCTGTCTTTTTCTTTCTGTCTTTAGCGTTCGGTCTGTTCGTTTTCTTCTGTTTGGGCTCCGAAGGTTCATGAGATGGCGAAATCTTCAACTGGCTGTTAGCCATTTGAGTATGATCTGTGCTTTGATGCCTCAACCTCTCCACGCCTTCTGCCTTCTGTATGCATTCAATAAAAACCAAAAAGATGACGAAGAAAAAGGAAGGAAAGTCGGGACCGGTTCGAAGAAAGGAAGGAAATTAATCGAAACTGGGCTGAAGAGATGAAGTTTCAATGAATATTTCGAGGATAGGAGAAAAGAGGGAAAGTGTGTAATCACCCAAAAGTTGTCTCATGATAGCTTCTTTCTTCACAATGAAAAATGTCTTTATGGGTGAGGTGACCTGGACATCTTCGTATTTTACCAACATTGTGGTCCACTGAGCTTTCAATGACCTCTCCGTTCTTTACTTCCTGATTCTCCGCTTGGAAATCGCCTCGAGGTTGCGAGTGATGAAAATGACAGTGGGGAAAAATTCAACGAGGTTGAGTTGACTTAATCATGGTGCCTTGTGTGAACATTGCTGGAAGCGTGTCATGTCAGCCGAAATGAGCTGGTATACTGATAGTCAGTATATTCTCAGGTCTTAACGGACTTCAAGAAACGTAGTGAGGTTATTGCGAAGATAGATGTTCATGCAGAACTATGGCTAGTGGATGTGTAGCTGTCAATCGCTCGAGGAGGAAGTTGCAGGTGGTGGACCAAGCTGGGCGGTCATCGAAACTTCGACAACAGAATCGTTTAAGTTGTCATTTGCGCATGCCGTAGAGGTCTATAAGTATGCTTGCCACTAGCACAGGAAACTGGACCAAGCTTGATACTCTGCCCACCATACCCATATACTTCGTCGCTCGGAGCATACCATATACTTGCCCAGAACTATGTAGACCCCATAGACTCAAAGCTTAGTGAGTGAAGTGAATTCGAAGCCATGCAACATAGCCAAGCTGAGGGTCGTGCTTTCCCGAAGACCTATGCATGAATTGAAGTCTATCGAGATGTGGATGAGGCTAGCATGATAGACCATTAAGCCAAAGGAAGTATAAGATGCGGTCTACACTGCACCATTTCTTATCAGCCCATTGTTCCGCCTTCCATACCGCTTGTTGCTAGCGGCAGAATTAAGAAAGTCCCTTGATGGCGAATTAACGCGTTCCTGTCTATCTTGTTTCTTTTTTTACACTTTTCCCACTTGCCTTTTACATAAAACAAACCTTTTGCTTTACCAAAGTCCCAGGTAACTAACTCTCAATCCCTGGTGTACAACCATTTCATTCTCCCGATCACAGGGCTAAAGAACAAATAAATAGCCTTTCACCGATACAGGTTCTATAGCAGACTCGGTTGTTCCAGACTTCACATATCCGATAGCCTTCAGTCCTCTCCGTTCTCACCTTTCATCTTCATACACAATCTTATCGCCCGACGGATACCTCCAAACCCGCCTTTACCTATCACGAAATAGACTCTCGCCCACTTCTCACCTTCTATCACCTCTTACAGCTCTCTATTGTTTACTAAAATCATGATAACCTTTCGCTTCGTTGATTCTGGACAACGTGCATGAGTTAGTAAGTAGCTTCATCTCGAGTACCATGATGATCACGTGGCATCGAATCTAATCCCGTACCTGCAGAGCACCCCATGGAGATGGAGCCTAGCGGGGATCCCCTCGACTGGACAGTTGACGAAGTGGTACAGTTTCTGTGCCATAATCCTGACGCGCCATGGTCTCTCTCTTCGTCGGTTGTCGCGCGACCAGATCCTGTCACCTTCGAGGCCGCTCTGCGGGACAATGTGATCACGGGGGAGGTGCTTCTCCACGATGTTGACATTCATTCCCTGAAAGATGACTTGGGTCTAAAAGCCCTTGGTCCCCGCAGTAGTATGCATAGTGCTGTTAGATACCTGCAGCGGAAGTCTTTTAAATACCATCAATCGACGGCGCTATCTACGACCCCCTTCAGGAACCAAGTTCCCGATTATACTCGGTCTACTAGTCAGTCTACGTTCGCAAGCCCCGCAACTCTATCCCATACACAAGTGCCTCGTATAGAGACCCTTCAACGAGATGTTTTTCAGACCCCCCGCGTCCATTCCTCTCCCACACCTAGCGCTGCAATCCCAGCGGTGAAATCAGTACAGCCTCAGGATCAATTGCAACATTTCACTGCTGAGGACGGACACACATCAGATGATGACGGTGAGGAAGATGGCGTAAGCCTCGTTGTCCAATCAAATGTTCGTGCATCATCACAGGAGTCTCACAAGCGTTCACGTCCTGGTGAGCAATTGGTCATTGACAGAGAGGGGAAGAAACGACGCAAGCTTGATCTAAGCAAACTCGACGACAAAGCTGACAGTGCGACTAACAAACCTGCCGTCAAGCCTGCCGACCAATCTTCAAGCAGGCAATGGTACATGGGACCCGACGCGACCACACCCTCCAAGTTGTTCTATCCTCAAAGTCCCGCGACTGAAGACGATGAGTTCTGTATCTTTGGCTCACAATACCCCCCAGCTAGGCGCACCTTCGTCAACAAATGTCTATCTCACTTTTATCGCCAAGATGCTGTGCGACTGGGCCCGACCAAGCAGGCTGTGATTCCCTACAATCCAATTAAAGGAGCGAAAGCAGGCCAAAGATTTTTTACTCTTTATACCTCCAAAGGTGGCCACGTTGCAGTGAGTAAGCAAGATTTCCGAGACTGGCCACAACTTGAGAGTTCTAAGAGCTCGAACGGTTCTGAACCACCAAAGACCTCTGACCCATATGCATGGCTTCTGGAAAAGTACCCTGCCCAAGAAGATGGTCAGGATGCATTTCCGTTGTACGGAGACTCAGGGTCTGAGGCTGACTACGATGAGGAAACTTGGCGAGAGATTGACGAGGAGTCCCGAGCCCCTGTGAATGGCAAACGAGCCAAGCTTACTCCTGATGCGGTCGAGTCTATCATTGAGAAATGCATAGTGAAATATGAGACTGAGTGGCAGCAAATCTATAAGCCTAAAGAAGAAACCAAGGCATGGGCGAAATGGATGGCAGCTAAAAGGAGCAACAGCCGTAACCAGCAAATCAAAGAACTTATACGCTCACTCAAAAAGCTGGAAGGTCGCTTGCATAAATTGAAAGAAGCAATAAAGCAAGTTGACTACTCTTCGGAATCCGAGCTACAAACCCAATGTCAAGCTCTACAACAGACGATCTTCAGAATGCAGAAGCACAAATATCATATTCATGTAATCGGACTCGAGAGCTGCCCACCGAAGGTGGCTCCTCCGCCGAAGTTATCGAAATTCATAAATCGGCGCAGTAACAGAAGCGATGATGCTGAATCGCTTGACTCGGACTCCGACGATTTCATCGATGACTCTGGAGTTCCACCACCACCACCTTTTCAACGAGCTTCTCATCCAAATGGTGCGACGCACCATTCTTCATCTTCTGATGAGGAAGGAGATATAATCAGTGTTTCTGGAACGATACGGAGGGTGAGATCTCGAAGATATCCATTCGCCGTTTCGAGTTCACCAGACTCAACGCCTGTCGTAACCAATGATGAGACACCGAAAATCATTGACCTTACAGATGACACACCACACCCAGATGACTATGATATCGCGACACCGCCTCTGAATCCAGTGCAGGTTGAGGTGCCGCAGGTCGATCCTGCTCTATACGAGAGCATGTCCCCTGTTTCAGACCTTGGTCCTAGCTTCGCTATAAAAAGAGAGGGGCCGCAGAGGAGAAGATCCATTTCTCTGCCTGACATCGATGACTATGAAGCACTCAAAAAACTGGACTCCAGCTTGTTGGAGGAGCGTCGAGATCCGCGTCGTCTACTCGTCAAGCTGATTGCCAACCTTGCTCCCAAGGACCGGTCCCAGATGGCCGAGCGCATACCCAGCAGATATGAGGAAGCGGATCTTCGAGAGCTCACTGTGCGAGCGCTGGAGTTGATGCTTCAGAGCCAAGACCGATTGCCTGACTTGGAACATACAGAGAGTATGCTCGTCATGCGCGCTTCGTCCTTCTACATTTCCTGGGTCACCTGTTCTCGGCTCACAGCCAAGGGGATTCCTAGAAACAAGGTTCGTAAAGCGTTACGGGAAGTTGAAGGCTATGGGGAATTCTATCAGGAGTTATCCTACCATCTGGCAGCATACTGCGATTGGGAGCGAAGCAATGGATTTGGGCATAGCGATGTCAACGACACACCCCATAGGTCCAGAAAACGGGCCGTCCAAGAGAGCGAAGCTGCCAGGAAGGCACGAGAGAATGCGCAACGCCGTCTTGCAATGCAGGAGAACTCCGCAAAGCTGTACATGGAGAGCATGGGAGCAGCCAATACCGACCATACGAATCAAGTTGTGAGCTTTGGGGATCCACCAATTCACCTGCATCAGGCCATCGCGCGACGAGTGAAACCTCATCAGCTGAAAGGAATTCAATTCATGTGGCGAGAACTGATAGTCGATGAGACTCATCAGGGTTGTTTGCTGGCCCACACAATGGGCTTGGGCAAGACAATGCAGGTCATATCACTTCTGGTGACTATCTCCGCCGCTTCTAACTCCCCCAATCCTGAAATCAAAAAACAAGTACCGGAGAGGTTTCGTCGTTCCCAGACATTGGTACTTTGCCCGTCGTCGTTGACCGAAAACTGGCAGGACGAATTCTACTTGTGGGCTCCTCCTACTGTTAAAATTGGACCTTTTTATAAAGTCACAAGCAGTGAATCACTGTATGAGAGGCTTGGAACGATCCAAGAGTGGTACGAAGGAGGTGGAATACTCATTTTGAGTTATGACATGTTCCGCGCTTGGATTATGAACAGGGAAACCTCGAAGAGGTCAAAACCATTGCCGGATGCAGACCATGAAAATGTCAAGAGTTGGCTTCTTGATGGTCCTAACGTAGTCGTTGCCGATGAAGCGCACAGGATGAAAAACTCGTCTTCGGCAGTTGCCCTAGCAGCAATGCAAATCAAGACCAAAAGTCGCATCGCCTTGACCGGCTCCCCACTGGCCAACAACCTCACAGATTACTATGCTATGGTGAATTGGATCGCAGAGGGCTACTTGGGTGAACCACGCGAGTTCCAGGCACACTATGTTGAACCCATTGAGGAGGGTCTGTATGTTGACAGCACGTACACTGAGCGCCGCAGGTCTCTTGTGAGGCTTAACGTACTCAAAGAAATCCTCGAGCCCAAAATCAACCGCGCAGATATCTCTGTTCTTGCTGGAAGCTTGCCTCCAAAGGTTGAATTTGTCATCACTGTGCCTCTAACGGACGTACAACAGGCAGCTTACAACTCGTATGTGCGGTCGATCTTGGAAGGCAAATGCGACGTCAATCGAATGGAGATTCTGTCCTGGCTCGCTGTTCTCGGGCTCTGCTGCAATCACCCGGTGTGCTTCAGGGATAAGCTCCAAAGCCGATTCAATGATGCTCAGAAGATCGACAAGAGGCTGGAGGGATTTGAGAAAGCCCCGGGTGACGAGCCTATTTCGCAATTGGGTCTTGATTTGACAAAGTTACAGAATGAACAGGAACAAATTTACTCTGCCGTGCCCGACATCGAAGCTATCGAATTGTCTCATCGAGCCCGGATTCTGCACAAGATCATCACCGAATCTGTACGTGTTGGTGACAAAGTGTTGGTGTTCTCACATAGTATCCCGACACTCAACTATGTCGAAGTCATCCTCAAAAGGGCAGGCTGGAGATACTGCCGTCTAGACGGGCAAACACCGGTTTCTCAGCGACAGGGCGCAGTCAAGCGGTTCAATGGAAATTCTTCCGATCTCATTTATCTGATCTCGACCCGCGCGGGAGGGCTTGGTCTCAATATCCCTGGCGCAAATCGTGTGATAATCTTTGACTTCACCTTCAACCCGGTCTGGGAAGAGCAAGCCGTCGGGCGGGCTTACCGTCTTGGTCAGAAAAAGCCGGTCTTTGTATACCGATTTCTCTCGGGCGGCACATTTGAGGAGATCATGTACAACAAAGCGGTCTACAAAACCCAGCTTGCATTCCGCGTTGTTGACAAGAAAAATCCAGTCCGCTGGGCGTCAAAGAAGCTTGGCGAATACCTATTCCCGGTCAAGAATGTGCCTCAAACAGACGTCTCCGAGTACATAGGGAAGGATCCTGAGGTGTTGGATAAAATCCTCGAGAAAGACGCACGCTCAAGTGAAAGCATCATTCGGAAAATCGGCTTGACTGAAACCTTCCAGAAAGAGGACAACGACAAGTTGACTGAGGAAGAAAAACGGGAGGCTCTGGAGGTCATCACCGACGAACGCCTCAAACGCGAAGATCCTGCCGCCTGGCAGGAACGAATGAGATATAAACAAAGGCTCGCGACGGTCATTACGCCCTATGGCTCCTATTCTCAAACCCTCACTCAACCCTCTTCGATGCCTATGTCTCGGGCTCCCCTTCCATACCAATTTACGTACTCGCAGCACCCGCCACCGATGCCTCTGCCTCTGCCATCCCAGTCAATGGTTCCACCTAGCGCCCACAATTCCGGTCCTCCTGCTCTTGCCCCTGACTTGAGCCACTTTCAGTTACCAGGCCCGATTTACAACCATATGCAACCGCCACCGCCGCAGCCCAGTCCGATGGCATCTCAGACTTACTCACAGCCAGCAACGCCACACTCAATTACTATGCAAGACGGCCCTGTCGTAGGTAGCGGTGATGCTGGATACGCCCCACCGATCGCGAATAATTTTACCGCTGTACCAATGCAAGCAACCGGAACGCAGAACGACGGTGGATACTCCCAGCCACTTATCGATCCTTCTATCCTTCTCCCCGTGCCAACGGACAAGGTAGAGAGTGAGGAAGAGTACTTTCCACCGTCCCCACAGCCTCTGCTCCCTACGCCAGTGTCAGATTTGCAGCAGATCAGCACTGAGAGCACCTCAAGCGACGGCAATCCTACTGTCGGACAGCAGCAGGTTATCTCTCCATTTTTCCAGAACACTTCTACTCCACAGCAGGAACCCCCATCCAGTAAGCCTGGGAAAAAGGCCGCCTGCAAGACCCAGTGAAGCACCACCCGGAGGACCCATGACGAAGAAGGAATTCCGAATCTCGCCTACCTGTCTTCTGATTCGAGATTCCAGTCTATCAAGATTATTTCTTTCCATGCAGTTGCACATACTTCTACGATATCCCTCACGACAAGTCCCTCCGTTCCAATTTCCTAGGACAGGATGGAGAACTCTGTCTATTTCCCTTTCCCTCTAACGCTGTCACTTTGATACCCTTCACAGCACAAATTTTATCCCGGAGCTTTGTACATTACTTCCCACCGCTACCTCTTGTTAACAATTTCCGGAGCGAATGGTGTCGAGTGAAGCCGACTGGAGTCGAATTGCTCTTTTTGTACTACTTCTCGGCGTCGTGGTCATGGCTTCTTCTCAACGCTCTTTTTCTTCTTGCTTCTATTCAACAAACGATTAATGATACCATTTCACGGTTGGTTGGGCGCGTTGAGACTGTCACGTATGAGATGGTGGAACATAGTGATTGTTGGGGGTTTTCTTTTGTCTTTTTACAGATTGTCTTCACGTCTGCATCTGCATCGGCCTCTGGCTTGTATTTGCATCAATTACGGCTCGTATTCAGGTTGCTGTTTCCTTTTTTTGTGATGGTCGTACAGGATGGTAATGATAACTGAAAACATAACCTTGAAACGGATTGATGGAGATTGATATGCAATGAAAAATTCATAATGGCTTTCTTGATTGCGGGGTTTCCATAAGTCGAATCTACTAAGTAGACGCACGTGTTTTGAAGGTGCGTAGGAGACCTACTCTAGGTGTAGTGCTTCTGTCGTACACAAGCAACTAGGAACAGTGATACATCACGATTCATGGTAGTATTTTTAAGAATCTTGAAAGGTAAATCCGCAAAGCTGGCTGGCTAATAACACTGACAGGGTACACGGAAACTGGAAATGGTGACCTACAATCCTCTGTTCCGCGGCAGAGCACTGAGTCTTGAACAGTCGTATGGCAGTACAGTACAACACCCTTTCACGACTTCAGAAGCGACTCCAAGTCCGCCACCCTGGTGGCCTTATCGTCGAGCTTCTTCTTTGTGGACGTCTCACGGAACGCCGCCAGCATCAGCTTACGCTTCGTGTCCTGGATCGCCAGCACACGATCCTCGATGCTGTCCTCCATGACAAGCCGCCAGACCGTGGTCTCACGCTTCTGACCCAGCCGGTAGACACGGTCCACGGCCTGGTCTTCGATGGCGGGCGCCCACCAACTGTCGGCGAGGACGGCCTGGTTGGCGGCAACAAGGTTCAGACCGACGCTGCAGACGCTCAGACTGGCGAGCAGGACGGTGCATTCGGGGTCGGTGGAGAAGCGGGTTGTGGAGTTGTCGCGCGCGAGGGAGTTCATCTTGCCGTCGATGCGCGCGAAGCCGATCCCGTGGCGTTCGAGGTGGGGCTCCACCAGATCCAGGAACGAGGTCCACTGGCTGAAGACGACGGTCTTGGTGTCGGCAGTTTGGCCCTTCGCGGTTAGGATCTTGACCAGGGCTTCGATCTTGCTGCTGGGATTGTCGGGGTCGGCGACGACAGTGTCCGTGCTTTCACCCATTTCCGCGGCCGGCGAGACGAGCGTGGTTGTGTCTTCGATGTCGGCGCGACACATGGGGCACTTGTGTTGGCGGTCGATCACTTCTTCGATGCACTTCCGACAAAAGGCGTGCGCGCAGGCGGTGATAACGGGCTGTTCCTGCTGTATGGAGTCGAGGCAGATGGGGCAGGAATCCTGACTTTCAATGCGGATTTGTAGGACGTCCTGAAGCGCTTTGATGTTCTCCGGGGTCAACGGAACAACCTTGTTCTTCTCGAGGAACTCCGCTAGCTTGTCAATGCGGTTCTTGCAAAGTGCCCAGTGGTTGCAGACTTGTCGCAGACGGAGGATGACTTCGAGAAGGTGAGAATATGTGGCGCCTCCTTTATCCTTGGATTTGAAATCTATGAGCATGCCTTGCGCCTCGGACCTGAAAATTGTCAGTGAACCAGAAACAACGGGATATGGGAAATGAAGCCTGCTGGTGGAACTTACTGGAACATGTCATATTTCTCTTGTTCATGCGGATGGAATTTGATACGCAGGACACGAGAAGTGAGCGGAGGAAGCCGCAAATTCACGAAATTCATGTCCTTCCGACGACGCAAGCAGAGGGTGCTCATCAGAGCTTGTAGTAGCAAACGAGCATTGGGATCTTCTGACATAAGAGGCCGAACGAGAACGCTGTTGAACACAGACATGTCCTCGAGGCCACCGGTGAGTCGGAGAAAGCGAACTTGGGAGTAAAGGTCCTTAAGAGTGTTCACGATAGGGGTTCCTGTAAGCGTCCAGCGCGAGTCTGCCCTCAGGTTACAAGCTGCGATAGAACCTTTAGATCGTGGATTGCGAATTGTATGTCCCTCGTCAAGAACCACACGACGCCATTGGAGCGAGAATATCCCTTTCTTCGGAGGCACTTTGGCGTTCGGGTTGTACTCCATAGCCAAAGCACCATAGCTTGTGATGACAATATCATACTGATCGAGATTGGCAGCCTCCTTCTTCCCTTGTCCATGGTAGACATGCACCTTAGGGGCTCGGTCGCTGTGAGTGTGATCCTGTGCTTGGTTCTTCCAGTTGCTCATCACACCTACTGGGGAGATGATCAAAGTGGTTTTGGAAGAGGCTGGAGTCTTGGGCTGGGAGTTTGCAAGGATCAAGGAGATGATCTGAATCGTTTTGCCAAGACCCATGTCATCAGCCAGGATACCACCACTAGCCAGAGGTGGCGCCTGTGAGGTAGAGTAATTGGTAGCGATGTTGGTGAATTTGTTGCCATTTCTCTTCCACAATTGCACAACCTCCGCAGAACCAGCTGCAGGAAGTACCGGATTTTCCTGAGCAATCATCCAAGCCAACCCCTGGCGCTGATACGGTAGAAGCTGTGTCGCGAGAGCATCTGGATCTTCGGCCATGGGCATCTTTTCCAAATCAGCTTCTTTGATGCCAAAGTCTTCATTCACTTGGCCGATATCGCGAGGGTTGAAGGTGCTGCTTTGTCCAATGAGCTCTTCAAGGCTTTCCTGATTCCCAAAGTCCAGGTCACCTTCCCCGGAGTAGAGATTTGAGTAGTTCATATTACTTGAAAGCTGCCACTCCTCATCCTTTTTGCTCTTTGCCATGGCACGAGCCAGCTTGGCCGCTTGCTTCTCGGCCTTCTCACGCTCCTTCTGTCGTTTAGTCTCCTCACGTTCCCTTTGTCTGATGGCATTCAAAGGCAGCCTGTCCGCTTCCATGCTGCTTTTGAGAGCGCGTCTGAGCTCAGGGTTAGCCGTGCCATAGAGTCTCAGCACGACGGGACAGTCATAAGCGCCAATGACACCTGTCAGCATGCCTTCAACGAGCAAAGACCGCCCATCCTATATGCGAAGTTTAGCAGGCCGCGAACGCCGTAACTACACCCGCGTGCACAATACTTTGAGCGGCGTACCAGATACTTTGCCAGCTTGGCTGCCATGGTTCTCGGAATATGACCAATCTGGTTGCCCATCACGTTATCAACTCGGATCGCGTTTCTATCGTACTGATTCGAGGGCTCTCGTTTGATGATCACATGCTCGCCAATGGTGGCATGTCCTCTGTAGTAGCGCACGCCCACAATCTTCGTGTTCAGGTCACCGTAATGCAGCAACGACCCGGATTCCTCGACACCTTGACTGCTTTGAACCAGATCGGCAGCCTGGGCGTCATCATCCTCTTCGTTTCCGGGAAAAGATTGCGATGCTTGGCTAAGAGGTACATAGGCTGTTTCCTCACCAAAGCGCTGCCCGAAGCTGGTACGCGCCGACTTGAAAGGCGCAGACGGGTTGCTATCGGCGAAGTCAGTATGCTCGATGCCTCGCTTCTCCGGTTGAAGACCCATGATAAGGACTGGGACCGGGCCAAGCACCGGAGGATTTTTGATTTTCCCGTGGTCGATCTTTCGAAATAAGGTGCTGATGTTACTGTACAGTATAGTAGTGTAGTAGTAGAATTGATCAATGACAGCGATGGATCTCTCGCTTCGATGACGCGGGAAGACACGCGCCCATGTGACCAATTGGCATGTGACATTTCCCCGGACTTCCGCCAGTTGCCAGTTGAGAACATGATGTCACTCTATCAACAACAGAACCAGCACTGTGTCTTTGGCACAGTACAAATTACGGCAATGAATGTGGCAAAAACTCAATCATGAACTGGAAAGATAAGATTCACTCAGATATGCCCAATCTGCATAACATCCCGCATATTGCTAACCTTCGTTTGGCAGCTTGTCTACTCCGCATAACGCACAGTTGGCAGATGGCAAGGAGTGGGCAATCAACAAGGGGGAGGGGTCATCATGCTTCTAAATGCATGGAAAATGCTCAGGAAAAAAAGCAAATCAAAGGAATCGAAGAGAAAGACAGGGACCGAGTCAAACCCCTTGCGTTGGCGAATCAATCACCGCCCACCTCGTAATTCGGTGACGAACTATTGAGGGATCCGCCTTTTTTTCAGTCCCTTTGCCCCCGAGAGTCGATCCCACCACTTACCTACGGATTCGCTGTCCCCATGGCATTTTTTGACCATGGATACATAGTATAACCATTTTCCGATACATCTTGATTTACATTTCTACGATATATACAGTACATACTCTGGTACTGTACCGTGAGGTTCAGCAGTTCACCACTCTTGTTCAACACCCACCGCTTCCTGTTCAGGCATGAATTTGAGGCAGTGTCGATTATCAGATTACTGAACAGCTTCTACTTCGAACTGAACATACATCTCGGCCTCATTTGATCAATACATAATACACGGCGTATATATACAGTACATATTATCTTGCAGTTATCGCTTCTGATCGACTGGATCCCCCTATGGCCGCCACCCCTCCCATACCTTTCTACCGCCAACTCGTCGAAGACTACCATAGTCAGTACGAATCACTCATCCAGAATGGCGAGGCGAAGCCGGTTTTCCTATGGCAACTGATTGCCCTTCTCTTGCTTCCCGTGCCGGCGCTCCTAATTCCGCGGCGCAAGGGCGGCCGCTCTGTGCAGCTTTTCGTACTGGCTTGCGTTTCCGGCACTGTCGTCCACTTTCTGCGCCACCGACGCATGCTCCTGGGAGGCTACGGGTATATGGGCGGCTTGCTGCCAGCATGGTGGCTCATCTGGTGCGCCGTCTGGCTGGCATACAAGAACGCCGAGCGCGAATGTCAACGGATTGTAAGGACGACGGTCTCCGAGCCCCCTTCGGCAAAGGAACGGTCCGCCACGCAGAGGGACTGGACGGCCGCCACAGAGCACGCGCACCAGCCAAACGTCGAAAGGCTGGTATGGCAGTCTTATCCGCAGTCACTCTCGCAGCGCCCGAGTTGGGTCTTAAGCTTGTTATTCGGCATGCGGGGACCGGAGTGGAATTGGCGCATCTCGTCCCTCGGCCCCTTGCCCTCCTCAGTCCGCGCCCAGCTGAAAGCCGAAGATCCGTCCTTCCTTACGGACGAGATGGTACAAGCAGAGGAGGAAATCAGAGCGGATACTGCTGCCATCAGGGCCCGTGTGCGCTCGGCCCTGCTGCTTTGCATCAAATCCTACCTCTCCCTGGATCTGATCAAGCTGCTCATGATCCGCGACACGTACTTCATGTACAACGGGAACATGACCCTGGCACCGCCCTACCCGTTCACCTCGCTCGCCGCCGTCCCCGGCCTGGTCCGGTTCTACCGTCTGGCGGTGACGGGCTTCGGCATCCACGCCGCGTTAGCCTTCGTGACCTCCTTCAACCCCCTCATCTTCGGGGGCCTAGCCCTCGCCTTCCCCCACGCGGCCCGCGCCGTGACCGCCGTGCCCCTCGACGCAGCCTGGCTATACGGCGACACCTTCGGCCCCTTCCTCCCCTCCATCCTCGACCACGGCCTCATCGGCTGCTGGAGCAAATGGTGGCATCAACTCTTCCGCGTCGGCTTCACCTCCACGGCCCGCTGGCTCATCGCCCTCCTGCCCGCGGACACCGCCTCTCGCCCCGCCGTCCGGCAGCTGGTCTACACCTTCGTCGCCTTCGGGCTCAGCGGCCTGGTGCACTCGTGCGGCAGCTACGCGCAGATCGTGGAGACGAGCCCCGCGCGCGGCCCGTTGCGGTTCTTTCTCCTCCAGGCCGTGGGCTTCATCGTGCAGGGAGTCGGCGCCCACGTCCTCGTGCCGCGGCTGGTGGGTGCAAAGCACCCCCTGCCCCGGGGGTTCCGGCGCGCCGCGAATCTTGTCTTCGCGGTCGGGTGGCTGTACTTCACGGCGCCGGTTATTGCGGATGATTTTGCGAGGGGCGGGTTGTGGTTGACCGAGCCGTTGCCGGTTAGTCCGCTGCGGGGTCTGGGGATTGGGGTAAGAGAGGAAGATAGCGGGTGGTGGTGTTGGTCTTCCCCTTGGTTTCGATACTGGGATGATGGGACGTATTGGGGCCGAGGGGTGCGGGTGGTGTAGTTTCTAGATTTTGGATAAAGTATGAAGTAATTGGCTAATTTGTTGGTGTACGTGGTGGTTCTAGATAGATTATATAGATTTAGAGCGATTGAAGACCGAGAACCGAGGACGCAAGAACTTGGCTCGATTATTCGGGCTTCTCGTCAAGTCAAACTCTCCTCACTCGTTTACAGCAGACAAACATACGCAATCGAACGCCGTACGACTACGGGCGACCAGACTGAACCGGAAACAAAATTCTTTTTGGTATCTCTCGAACGTGTACTGGCCTATCCACAAAGCTTTTAGATGCGCCAACTAATATTGCTACTTCCTTCGTTTACTCATCCTCCTCCTCGTCATCCGTATCCGGATCGATGTTCAGGGTCGGCATTTCATCGTCACTGTCATCATCGCCCGCCGTCTCGGCTGCGGCCGCAACGGCACGCGGCTGGGGCGCCGTGACGGAGCTTGAAGCCGACGGTCCCGTCATCGAAACAACGGGCTTAGGCGCAGCGGTCGCCGTTATAGACGAAGCGGGAACAGAGATAGCGGCCGTGCCTGTGAATGTAGCAGGCGACGCGGCACCCAGCGAAGGCTGGGCAGGAGCCTTGGTTTCTTCAGACTCAACCCGGACCTTCTTGCTCTGCGCGCCCTCCGTCGCGATGGAAGGTGCGGGACTCTGCACCTCCGTTTCCTGCGCATAGCTCCGCTTGTTCAGGGAGGGGCTGGAAGATGAAGAGGTCATCTCAACGTCCATCATGTCCTGGTGAAGGTTTGGGGTGGCAGAGGGCTTGAGGAAGCCGCTCGTTTCAGTGGGTGCTTGGGGCGCGAGCACGGCGTCCGTCTCTCCCTCTTCCTCATCGTCATCATCGGCTACGCTATAGCCATTGGCGCCGGGGCCGTTCATCAGAACGGGCATACGCGGGCGGATGAGGGCTTCCACTTCCATCTCGGTGGAATAGCTGCGCGCCAGGAAAGGCATGATGCTCGTGCCTACGCCACGGCCTTGCATATTAGCGAAGGGGTTGAGAACACTAGCCAACATTGCGTTCTTGTCGGAGGTTATGATGATGGTTCGGTCGATCTCCGCGCGCAGGGCTGGGGTGATGAGCTCGGTCGAGGTGTGCGTCAGGAGAGCCACGAGCAGTTCAGATGAGGCTTGTTTGAGGTTTGCAAACGTTGGAGAGCTGCTTAGCTGACGTCCGGGCTTCAATCCAGGGTTCAGGAAAGAGTCCGCGTTCACGGTAGCCTGGCTGGCCTTCGACTTCGACTTGGGGTCAGGCTTCTCTGTAGTCGCAGCTTGGTTACTCGGAGGGGGCAACAAGTCGTGGCAGCAGGTCCGAAGCACTGCTGTCAAAGAAGAGACACCTTGCTTGGTCATGCATGGACCCATGTGGGGTAGCAAGACGCGCACAAGATCATACACGGCAGTGCGGACTTCCCGGCTGAACTTTTCAGCACGGAACACCCAAAGAGCTTGCTCCAAGATTGTCTGCGCCACCGGGATGACAGCCGTTCCGAACGCCTTGACAAGGTCAACAAGTAGCCTGAGACAAGCTGCATGGATGCGAGGCAGCTCCGTAAGCAGGTGCTCTCTTTCAGCTCTGCCAATCTGCTGGTTGGCTTGAATCTCGCCGTCAGACGGGTACGTCACCATATTTAGGCGTGCGCAAAGATCCAAGATCGAACCCAAGGGGATAATGACGGTGGATGCTGTGGCGGTTTCCAGATATTTGGAAAGCATGCGCAAAAGCACGACGAGCCGACTCACACCAGCAGGCAGGCCCTGCCAGCTACTGAAGCCCAATGCGTCAGGCCCGTTTCCTACCTCCTGGCTGTAGTTCTGCGGCATGGATAGTTGGCGCAACGCTGGGTCGGCCGACTCCCACTGTTCCACGACTGCTCTCAAGACATAAGAGGACGTTGCATGGATAGAGGCAATAGTCATCCGGCAGGCGTTCTTCCATTCTTCGCCGGATGTGTTCTTCGGGGCGCAGTTGTGCAGAGAGACGAACAGCTGCTGCGCAATTTCCAGGACTGACTCAGGATACGTGGGCTCAGTCGAGCCAATGATGGCCTGGAGGACACTGTGAATCTGCGCCGTGAAGGGTCGGAAAATTGTCGGGTGTCTTGCAATCAGCTCCGCGAATGCATTGAGTACAATGTCCACGAAAGGGGTATTGGGCTTCAGCTTCCGAGTGGGCTCAGAGGATGGCTTGATGGAGATCAAGTTCAAGGCAGCGGTGATGAAGCCAGGCAGAGACGGCGTTGTGATCTCGCGGACGAGGGTCGGGTATTGGTAGGTCAGGTGGAAGATCCTCGTCAAGGTGATAATGGACATTTTCTTCGTAGAAACAGGATCGGGTTTCTGAAGAAGACGAAAACAAGGCAATTAGTAACCATTATAGCATGGATGCAGGCAGAGAGCTTCTTACGTTCAAGATCCCGATAAGGCCGCGGACAAACGGTTCGCATCCACGAAGAACCTCCCATTGACCGGCTTCCACCAACGCCTTGACCAGAACCACCGCTGTCCAGCGTCCTTCAACGCTTCGATCCTGCAGCAGACTGGCCAGTCGAGTCATAAGCTTATGAACCTGGACCGCATTGTCCGAGTCCGACTTGGACTTTTGGCTTTGCGGAGTAGACAAAAGCTCCCCGCAATTGCTTAGTGAAGCTGCGAGACATGAAGCGAGCGGAGGCAGCTGCTTGACGGGGATATTGGTCAGACGGTGGTTGACCGCATGAAGTGACATTGCCATATAAGACATGGTGAGCGACAGCGACCGGCCCTTGCAGCACGAAGTGAGCAAGAAGCAATTGGGAGTGCGAGTCGCAAAGTTGGGAAGATTGGGTTTGTGTTTCTGTTCTCCAATTTGAGTCCAGGAAATTTTTTAGGTGAAGCTCCGCCTGGACCGCGGAACGGTAAGAAATAAAAAACACTGACAATACATTAATATTACCGGGAGCGGGTCTCCTTTCCCCTAATCGGCCGGCGGGTTGATGATCGCTGGCGTCAGTTCAATCTTGATTCCGCTCCACTACCACCACCTTTACTAAACTGCTGCCTCCGAGGGGGCATTCCATTCATTCTAAGACGTATTATTTGCATTGTTATGAGCCTTTCTACCTGCCTGCCTGTCTTTTCTCCTACTTTCTCTCCCCTCCATTCTTGCTATCTTCCCCCTCTTCCTCCGTGTCTCACCTAGTTCAATCATGACGGTATGTAGCGACAACACACCCGGTTCAAACACTCCCCCTCATTCCCCCTCAAAAAACAGACACTTTACTGATTACCTGTCCACATACTCTAGGGTCGAGAATCCGATAAGGGGCATCGCTACATCTCTGCCCTGGAAAATGCGCGCTGCCAGGACAAATGGGATGAGGTTCCTGAATTGATCCGAAAGGTGACCAAGCATGCTCCGCATAAGACATGTAATGCTCACTTGCCCTTCGCCCCATGATTATCACTTGCCGGAAGTCAAATTGACGAGTGTCGCTCTCTCAGGTCTCCTAGAGGTTGCCAGCGCAGAATACCAGATCGCATCGCATATTCGGAAAGAAGCATCAACCCCCCAATCGACCTCCCCCTCTTCCAGCCTCCATGAATTGGTCCCGTCCCTCCTATCTACCGTCAATCGAGCCGAAGGGCCTAAACAGGAGGTGTTTCAAGCACAAGTTTGCCTGGGTTGGGCACACTGGACACTGAATGAACCAAGCTTAGCAACATCTCGGTTTCCGGACAATTTTACTGAAACAATCCATGACCTCGAAAGTGCGGGGGAGGAGCTCTCCCCGTGGACGCAGGCCTGCCTTGTTAAAGCATGCTATTTGAAAGGTGCGTCCATCACCGCGGATGGATTCAAATAATGTCGTGCAATGCGCTAATACATGCATAGCTGCCTCGCAACGCATGGTGTCCGACGCCGGTGATGCCCTGGAAACTCTCGAATCGGTCACACCATGGCTGAGTAACCACCTGCAGGGTTCCACATTGAGCAATCCTCAATTTCTCTACTGGTCTGAGAAGCTATTGGCTGAAGGCGCCTCCATCACCGTGGACGATGCTCTCCGCGACATTGCCGCTACCGATGCACAAACCGTGACGACCGCGCTGGGATTTCTCCGACTATGGGCTTCCCACCCTAACAACAAGCAAGCGACTGCTTCTCAGACTGTGCATGCGAACAGTTCTACTGAGGCAGTACTCCGGTCGTCACTTTGGAAGTCATATTACCAACTCCTGACGGCGATTCTGCGACATGGAGTGCCATATAGCCCTTCCACCAACGGACCTGAGCGCCCACAACTGGCTAGCGAGATCCGACGCGTAGAAACTCTCTACGAGGCGACCCTTCTTCGTGAGACAAAATTCCCTTCCGCCAATTCGAGCAACCCGCAGGTCGAAGAATGGGTTGAAGAAGTGATCTCCAATTGGCAGGTGCTTGGTGGGCCCGACTGGACGGATGACGAGCTCGGGGAAGGAGGCCAGAATGCGGTTGGCAGAAACGTCCTCGATGTATGTTTTCCCCATGGAACCGGCGGCGACAGAGCTACAAAAAAAAACGATTAAGCATGCTAACTCTGTCGTAACAGATCCTTTATCGTGCTGCTACCAAAACGTATCATTCGCACTTAATTCTTCGACGTCTATTTCATGTTCATTGTGCCTTGGGTGACTCTGTTCTCGCTATCAAAGCACTTGACTCCTATATAGAAATTGTGACCAGTGCTAAAGAAAGGGCCGAAAAAGGGGCGGAGTCCGGGGAACTAGAGAATGATGGTAACTTGCTTCGCACCATCGCGGAGGGTGTGACCATGCTGTGCTGCTTCGGTTCCGACAAAGAGGCTGAAAAGGCAAGACACCTGACGAATTTACTGAAGAAGTTTGCCGCAAAGCATGTCCAAGAAAACAAAGACCAGGAGAACGGGGCCATTGTTATCATGCAGCAAACGAACTCAGCTAGCTCCGAGGTGGTTTCTCCGTTGGATCTTGCCGCAGCTTATAGAGGTATTGGCATAGGACTAGCCAACTGGGCTTACTGGACGCCCTTTACTGAGGACCGCGACGATATTCGCGCGGAGGCAATTGATTACCTTGACAAAAGTTTGGCACCGGAGCTCGAAGACGAACTCAATCGTTCCTCGCTCTACACTCTGGCTCTGTTGTTGGCCGAAGACAGGGACATCGATGGTGCTATTGAGTATGTCCGGTCGGCGTTGACATCAGATCCACAACCACGAGCCGGCCAGGCCGACTTTACTCGCGAACGGGAACTTGTTCCCCTTTGGCATTTACTCGCTCTGCTTCTTAGTGCGAAGGAAGATTTCGACATTGCCGAGCGCTCTTGTGAAGCTGCTTTTGAGCAGTTCCCTGCTACAATTACCTCTTTGGCCCACAACGACAGACGGCCACAGAAGCATAATCATAACTTCGAAGAGCAGGCCGTCACTGGTTTGACACACGCTCTAATAGATCAACTGCGCGACAGGGAGAAGGAACGCATCATTGAGACTCGCATGACACAGCTCGCGTTCGTTGAGCTCCTCGAGGGGCCAGAGAACGCTCTGAACCACAGTGAACAGCTACTCAGCCTTTTTGCCACTTTATTCCGATCGTTGAGTCTTGAAACGGAGACAAAACCCAGTAATGCTCCGGCTGACCATCTTGCACCACCTAAGAGCTCTGCTGGGACAGTGAAGAGTCTCCGGGGAAGTATCTTTGGACGGCACCGTGGGCATCGTGCGAGAGGAGACACCGCTCCTGAATCAAAGGCTGACGGCCATGCGCCCCCTCGCCCCGATCAAGGTGATACGGCACCTGCCATACAAGTCACCAACGATGCTTCCGCCGAAAAGCAAACCGTAGCAGGATCTGGATCTCGGAAACTGCGATCTAGGAGCAATACCCTCCAGAAACCGGATGGCGTGCAAGACCAGGATCGCAATCAAGTGATCGGCAAGAACGCAGCTCAGGCTGGTCCTGATGATGCGCCCCAGCCGCCCTCTCCAGATATGGTTCGAAAGGCAGTCACTGATGCAGCTACACAACCGCCAACAGCCCGACAGCCGCTGGGGCCCATACCTCATAACATTAAGCACAATCAACAACCCCCTCCAATTGGACACCCTAATCAGCCGCCTGTACAAGACACTCGACTACCTCTATCCTACGCATTCGACTCGCCCACCAGAGCTGTGACCAAGGTCCCACCGGTTCAATCCCAAAAGCACGCTCTCTCTATCCTTGTTAACATCTGGCTACTTATTGCCGGACTCTATCGTCGCGCGTCATCGTTTGACGACGCACACGAAGCATGCGAAGAAGCATCTAAACACATCACGCACTTCGAGAGCCTTGTGGCATCGCAAGAATCATCCGCACGGGCGTTCCGCGAACGGGCATGGGGCTGCCCCAAGAGTTGCCAGGACCTCTGGGCCGATCTTTACGCGGAGCGAGGCTTTCTGTCAAAAGCACAGGAACGTCCGCATGAAGCCATGGAACACTTTGAGAAGGCTCTCAGACATGAATTGAATCATCCGAAAGCCACGATTGGACTATCCAATCTACTCCTCGACGTCTGGGATCGAACAATCCCTCTGGAGCCTCCAAGACCAGGCATTGAACTCGACCCTTCCATGTTTCCTCTGTCCTCCCCTCTCAGCGAGCCCAAAAAGAAGACAGGTCATGCTGAGGTAACTCTTCCCACGGACGCAAAGGCAGGGTCTGCCGACGTTGAAAAAGAGGAGGAGCCTCAACTTCTCAACCGCATTGCCGCGCGGGAGCGAGCTTTTGGCCTGCTATCCGGGTTGACAAAATTAGGCAGCTCTTGGGACAACAGCGAAGCTTGGTATGCACTCTCCCGAGCATATGAAGCAGGGGGGCAGGTTGAAAAGCTGAAAGAGGTGCTCTGGTGGTGCATCGAATTAGAAGATCGCCGTCCCCTTCGACACTGGTCCAGCATCGGCTCTGGTATATATGTACTTTGAATATGTGTATCTAGGTCTACGGCAAGCGCTAATCTTTCCCTTTTCTTTGCTCTCGCTTAATATGATACCTCGGTGATCTTGGTGTGTATAGACGAGAATCACTATATATAGAACTGGCAGGTGGAGGACACATAGACTAACTGGGAAAAAGGTTAATGGTTTTGAACTGGAAAACAAGACATCTTTATGTACACATCAAGTCCAAGGCATGGAACAATAGAGCTAGATGATTGGTAGATCTACCGGGGAGCCGCAACGGGGGTCCAAGCAGAGTACTTAGGGCGGGTGCTGAACCATCGGATTAGCGCACTGATTCATTCACGCAGATTACAGTCGGAGGTAACTCACGTCGAGTAGGTCTTGAAAGCAGCGCGGCTCAGGGTCAGGGTGGGCCTGTGTTCAGGCAGCTCCCAGGCGCGGACGCCGGTCTGCAGGGCCCTGTCGACCGTAGGGGGGACATCGACCATGTAGGAGATCCAAGCGTGCCTAAATAGGAGTCAGGAATAAGGGCCGCACGGCTGCAAGCTCGAGTCAAGAAAACCCAGATACTCACCATCCGGGCTCGATCTGAGATGGGTCGTATTCGTGCTCCTTGTAATCCACCCAGCGCGTACGAACTAGATGACCGTCAACAAGCATTTCGACCGGATCCGCTTCCGACTTCACTCACGAGGGAGCTCTTCCTCCATGTTCTCGTAGAACTTGTTTCCGTAACGATCGGTGCCAATCAAGGTACCGGCCTTGGTATCACCTGCAGGTACCATTGCGTCAGACATTTATTTCTTGCGCTGTATTCGTCCTCAGCGCGGCGAGCTTACCGATGTACTATTTTCGTCGTGGGGATCAAACACAGCGTCAGTGCCTTGTCTATCCGAGTCCATCATCTCCGGCCCTCCGAGGGGTACGTACGTTCATCTGGTGACCATATTCCTGTGCGAAGATGGAAGTTAGCAAAGGAGGTCCTCTGAAGCGATTGTGGGCAGCTCGAATCTCACCTTGAAGCCAATGCGCCGCAAGTTGCGCAGCGTACGAAGAATAGTCGACATCTTGAGTAGATATGTAGGGAGTCGTCAAGCGCCAATGGACTGAACGAAGCAAGCAAGTGGTTTCGTCGTCGTCGTCGTCGTCGACTCCGTCTTCTTGCATCGCCGGGGGGAGTTGCCCGCCCGCCTAATCCGGTCTAGCGTGGTTGGCTGTTGTTTGCCGTGTTTGCACATCCAGTTGCTGTTTGTTCTGTCTGTTCTGTCTGTTATCTTTCCCGATCCTCCTCCGGATTCCCCGGTTTCCTTGTTTTCTGTCGCCAGAACAGACCTGAAGATGTTCGGACGGATTGGGGGCAATGCCCTGCGGTGTGCGGTGCGCCGACCCGCTGCGCGGAGGAATCTTCTTTGTGAGCGCAGATTCTCGGCCCATTCCTCTCATGCCAGCGCCCATTCGACTGTGCCCTCGGCCGCTTCGCCGTTGGGCAGTATTACTACCGAGCTGGATCGGATCTCACCTTGCTTCGAGATTAATGCCGAGAGGATTCAAATCTTGGACTCTCCTGCCAGTTTCTACGACACCCTCAAGGTATGATTGGACAATTGAGTCAAGTCAGGATTGGATGCGCCAGAAGAGCGTGGAGGGACTAAGATCAAGACATTCTCGTCCATATAGAGCAAAATCCGCAACGCAAAACGACGCATCTACCTCTCGACCCTGTACATCGGCAAGACTGAGCATGAGTTGATCGCAACTCTGGACCAAGCGCTCCGGGACAACCCCGACCTCAAGGTCTCCATTCTCACAGACTGCCTTCGAGGAACTCGCGAGTCGCCGGACCCCTCATGCGCATCGCTCCTCGCTTCGCTGGTTACAAACCATGGATCCGAACGTGTCGAAATTCGAATGTTTCATACTCCCAACTTGACGGGTCTTAAGAAGAAATGGATTCCTCGCCGGATCAACGAGGGATGGGGTCTGCAGCACATGAAGCTGTATGGCTTCGACGATGAGATTATCCTCTCAGGGTATGCATGCTCCATGTGTTCCTGACGCACAGGTCCAGTCACTGATTGCAAGCGTAGCGCAAACCTGTCGAACGACTACTTCACGAACCGCCTGGATCGATACCACGTCTTCAGCTCGAAAGAGCTCGCTGACTACTACGCCAGCATCCACCACGCAGTCTGCAGTCTCAGCTTTCAAGTGCTCCCGGATCCGCATAATGCCGCCGGTTACCTCTTGGACTGGCCGAAGGCCAATGGTGCCCCCTGCCCTCTGGACGACCCGCAGAAGTTCATCGCGTATTCCTCGGAATTCCTACAACCCTTCTTCCAGCCCAACATCGACACCAAGAAAGCACTCGAGCCCAAGACGTCCACCCATGCCTACGTCTACCCGGTGGCCCAGTTCACCTCCTTGCTAAACCCGGACACCTCGACGGAATACCCGGCTGTCACTTCCATCCTCCGTCTCCTCTCGACCTCGTCCGCCTTCTCCGGTGCCCGCTGGCTGTTCACAGCGGGGTACTTCAACATCCACCCCGTCCTCTCCTCCCTCCTGATTGCCAGCACCTCGCCGTCACACACCGCCATCAGCACCCGTGGGACCGTGCTCACAGCCTCCCCGTGGGCCAACGGCTTCTATGGGTCCTCGGGCATTTCGGGCATGCTTCCCGCGGCATACACGCATCTCTCCGCGAAATTCCTCGACCAGGTGGCCCTGGCCAAGCGCACGGATTCCGTGCAGCTCAAGGAATGGCGCCGGGGCACCGTGGGCGAGCCGGGTGGCTGGACCTACCACGCCAAGGGCCTGTGGATTACCCTGCCCCGGGAGGAATTCCCCAGCTTGACTTTTGTCGGCAGCAGCAACTACACCAAGCGCAGCTACAGTTTGGATCTGGAAGTCGGCGCCGTGGTCGTCACGGGAAACCAGACGCTGAAACGCAGGCTCGGCGCCGAGACGGACTGGCTGCAAAAGGATTCCAAGGCCATCTCTCGCGAGGATCTGCGGCGCACGGAACGGCGGGTGAGCTGGAAGGTTCGCCTGGCGATGTGGATCACTGAGAAGGTGGGAGGGGCTTTTTAGAGATGATAGAAACTTTTTGTATACCCCCTTTTTCGGCAATTGATGCCTGTATGTATATGGATATGGATAAATGATGTCTTGTACAATGATTACATGAATTCCTATGTGGATGTGTTGGCCTAAGTATGCATCCGGCCATTTTTTTAGAATCTGTGTGAAAAGCAACCGATGAAAAGACTTTTTGTGTTGACGTCTATCTACCATGCAAGGTGGGAAAAGTGAACAAAACCGCAACCGAGACGCCTATGTTATGTGAGAAAGCCCGCAATCTTTTATTTTTCCAGCCAGAACATGCCATGGGTAAGAGGTATCGTCGCAATCGTTGAAAGCATGTGCACACACGCCGTAGCAGCAATGAGAGAAAAGGGTCACCCCCTGAAATCCACACCGTACTTACGCCCGTCCGGGGACCCGTCCGGAAGAACCCACACGCGCCGGACCCAAGCCCTGGCGCACCTCGTCCAGCATGCGGATGCCGATCGCCTCGTTGCCGTGCTTGCCGCGCTTGTACTTGACACCCTTGCGCTTGGCCTGGGACCCGGTGTTGTCGTCCCAGCCCGCGAGGAAGTCATCCATCACCGAGGTGAAGTTGTGGCGGGGGTTGACCGTCTGCCCGTTGGCATCGATCAGACTAGGGGCCTCGGAGATCGCCGACATGCCCGTCATGGCGGTCATGCCCGTCATGCCACTGACCATGGACATGCTGTCGTCGAACTCATCCTCCTCGTCCAGCGCGTACAGCTGCTCCACGCGATCGAACCGATCGTCCAGTAGCCGATGGCCCTCGGTCCGCGCCAGGGCCGACGAAGTCATCGAGTACGCCGAGGGGTTCGTCAGGGCACCCTTGCGCTTCTTGCGCCGGATCGGCGTCCCGCCGACCGTGAACACCGTCGACGCTAGCGTACTCTGCTGCTCGGAGGGCCCGACACTGGGGGCGGCGGCGGGCACGGCGGGCTTGGCGACGCCGGCCTTGACGTCCTTCTTGAACTTGGCGAACTCGCGCATCCAGCCCTGATCCTCGGGATGCATGTCCGGCGCCGGGGCGTCATGCTCTGGCATCATCTCCTCCGCATCGTCACCCCCAGCCGCAACCCTTTTTTCGTACTGCGCCTTGGCGGCCGTCGTATGCGTCTGCACGGGCGCCTTCTCCGTCGCGTCCGACTCCCACCCCTCGTCGTCCTCCTCGTCGAAGTCATCGTACAGGGTATCCTCCCAGTCGCCCTGGTCCATCTCCTCCGCACGCGTGGTCAGCTGGCCGAACAGGTTGTCATCGTCCGCCTCGTCGACGTACTCCTCGTCCTCCAGCGCCTCCAGGACCTCGCGCAGCCGCGGGTCCATGTTCGGCTGGAAGCCCGCGATCGCGTCCGGCACGTTCTGCTGGTCCTGGTAGGTGGGCTTCCGCGAGTAGGCCGTCGCGGTCGACCGCATCTCGCTGGGGGCGTAGCGGTAGCTGCCCCCGAACTCGCTGCCCTGCCCATCCTCGTCCAGCGACACCTGCCGCAGCGCATCCTCCAGCTTCATCTTGCCCTTGCCCGCCGGGGCTTGGTTCTTGGCCTCGACGAAGTGCGCGTCCCCGGCGCCCGTCCCCAACTCCCGCAGGTGCTGCATGTAGTCATATTTGGTGTCGTCGTAGAAGATGCCGTAGTTGGCCGCCTCGCCTTCGTTCTTGCGCACGGCGCCGCTGCCGAATTGCTGGGTCAGCGTGGCCAGGTTCTGGCCCCGGTGGGCGTCGGCCGTGCTGCTACTGCTGCTGGTAGTGGTAGGGGCCGGGCCGGACACCGGCGCGAGCACGCGGTCGTCGGCGCTGGGGTCGTGGATGAGAGGGTCATGTTGGGAGCGGTGGAAGAGTTGGTAGGTGGTTGCGTTTTTCTTGTCGCTGGGAGGATTGCTGGGTTAGTGCTTGAATTGACGAGACTCCGGAAAAGTGTGGAAGACTTACATCCACTGCTTCCGAGGAGGCATTTTGGGCGGTAGGTCGTCCGAGGACAGGCGTTGGGGGGATTGGGATGATTGGAGAGAAATCGAGAGATGCAGCTTTGGGTCCTTGAGTCTTTGGGTCTTTGGGCGTTTGGGCGAAAATTCTCGAAATTCGTGGGGGAGATAAAGTCACGTGGGGCTGCTTATCGAGGACCCGGTGGGTTGTGATACAAACACTCCGATCGTTAGATCCCAAAGGAGGTGTCGTGTCCTGAGGAGTTCATGTAGATTCGATCTTCCGATTGCACTCTCCAGCATCAGAATTTCACATTTCACTCTTGCTACCGATGCTGCAGAGACACACACACACAAAAAAAAAAAAAAAAGGAGGGGAAAAACAGCTGCTGAGTCAGCCTTATCTTATCCGCGCGGGGCAACTCTGATTGGGCCAAAACCCGCCAGTGGGATTAATTCTTCTTCAGTTCTTCTTTTCTCTTCGTCTTTACAAATCAATCAACCAGTCCCTCCTCAACTACAACGACTCTTATTCTCTCTCCTTCCCCGATCTCTCATTCTTTCCCACTTATCTCTCTACCCTCCTCCTTCCCCCCCCCCCCCCCCTATCTCCTCTGAACTGCTCCGCAGTCACTCATCGCCACCATGGTGTTGGCCAAATCCAAGAACGCCGTGGGGCTGGGCAACAGCCTCATGAAGGACCGGTTCGGCAAAGGCAAGGCCTCGAACCAGAAGAAGGCCTCGCACAACGCCGGCATCGTGCGCAAGGACATGAACGGCGACACGTACGTCACGAACGCGCAGCAGGACGCCTCGTGGGTCAAGATGCGCAGTATCACCGAGCAGGCGGCGCTGGACGAGTTCCTGAGCACCGCCGAGCTGGCGGGCACCGACTTCACCGCCGAGAAGATGAACAACGTCAAGATCATCCACGCCGACCAGAAGAACCCCTACCTGCTGTCCGCCTCCGAGGAGAAGTCCGCCATCACCAAGCACCGCCAGAACCGCGGCCGGCTGACCGTGCCGCGCCGCCCCCAGTGGGACGCCTCCACCACCCGCCAGCAGCTGGAGCAGCTGGAGAAGGAGAGCTTCCTGTCCTGGCGCCGCGGCCTGGCCGAGCTGCAGGAGAACCAGGACCTGCTGATGACCCCCTTCGAGCGCAACCTGGAGGTCTGGCGCCAGCTGTGGCGCGTCATCGAGCGCTCCGACCTCGTCGTGCAGATTGTCGACGCCCGCAACCCCCTGGCCTTCCGCTCCGAGGACCTCGAGGCCTACGTCAAGGAGCTCGACCCCCGCAAGCAGAATCTGTTGTTGGTGAACAAGGCCGATATGTTGACGGAGAAGCAGCGGGTCATGTGGGCGGACTACTTCGATCGCCATAATATCAGCTTCCGCTTCTTCTCGGCGCACTTGGCCAAGGAGCAGAACGAGGCCCGGCTCCTCGCGGAAGGGTCCGGGTCGGAGAGCGACAGCGAATCTGATGAGGAGGAGCAGCAGCAGCAGCAGGAGCAGGACTTGGCGAAGAACACCCAGGCCATGAACATTCAGGACGGCGAAGCGCAGCGGGATGAACACGACGGCGGATCGGAGCTGCCTTCTGCCACCAGCAAGCGAACGGAGATCCTCAACGTGGACGAGCTGGAGGAGCTCTTCCTGTCCAACACCCCCGACACCCTCCCCGACAACAACACGGCGGACGGCGAGCCCATCAAGCGCAAGACGACCATCGGTCTGGTCGGATACCCCAACGTGGGTAAGTCCAGCACGATCAACGCGCTCCTGGGCGCCAAGAAGGTGTCCGTGTCGGCCACCCCCGGTAAGACCAAGCACTTCCAGACGCTGTACCTGTCGCCGGAGATCATGCTCTGCGATTGTCCCGGTCTGGTGTTCCCCAACTTCGCGACGACCAAGGCCGACCTCGTGGTCAACGGCGTGCTCCCGATCGACCAGCAGCGCGAGTTCACGGGGCCGGCCTCGCTCGTCGCCCAGCGCATCCCCAAGCACTTCCTCGAGAACGTCTACGGCGTCAAGATCCTCATGCGCTCCGTCGAGGAAGGCGGCACGGGCACCCCGACCGGCAGCGAGGTGCTGCGCGCCTACGCCCGCGCCCGCGGCTTCTCCACGCAGGGGCTGGGCCAGCCCGACGAGTCGCGCGCCGCCCGCTACGTGCTGAAGGACTACGTCAACGGCAAGCTGCTCTTCTGCCACCCGCCCCCGGTCGACGACGGCGGCAGCCCCATCGACCCCGCCGAGTTCAACCAGGAGCTCTACGACCTGGCCCACCTCCCCGAGCGCCGGCAGGCCCAGCTCGCCAAGATGATGGCCGCCGACCCCCTGGGCGCCCACGTCGACCCGGAGACCCTCTCCCTCCTCGGCGTGACCGGCGCCACCAAGCAGCAGCCCGTCCAGGGCTCCCTCGCCCGCAACCTGGACAGCGGCTTCTTCGGCCCCGGCGCCGCCTCCTCGCGCGGCCAGATGATGCTCCCCTTCAACTCGCAGTACACCGAGCAGGGCCAGCAGATGCGCAAGCAGCTGACCGGCCGCAAGGAGCGCATGATGGTCGCCCTGGAGCGCGGCATGGACGTCTCCGAGGTCCGCAGCGGCAACTCGAAGAAACACTTCAAGGCCAACAAGAAGCGGGCCAAGAAGGTGCGCAAGAACGGCTCCACCGAAGATGAGTATTAGTGGTGCCCTTCCGTCCCTTGGCTTTTCTCTTCTTGTTTTGTTTTCGGGTTGGACTCGCAGGCGAGTGCGTACGTTGATTGATGATTTTGTGTGAGGTTGGTATTGGATTGGATGAATCATGAAATGAACACAAAAGCTGTTTTTTCCTTTTCTACTTTTGGGTTCTTTTCTTAATTTCTTGTATCCCGGTATAAACTACATCGGCTTTTTTTTGGGGTCTTTCATTGTGGTCATATGTTATCCTGGTATATGGGTTTTCGTTTTTACGTCGTGCATGGGAAATGGGGCTATGAAAGATTACATACATTTCCGATATAGCTCACGCCCGTTGGGCTCCACACTAGTTTCACTGCCAAATGTATTAACCTACTTCATTCGGCTCCAGGATCTACTGAGTAGAGAGAAACCCCGCATGCAACCCCTGATTACAACCGGCCCTTGATCTTCAACCCCGTCTGGCTCAACAACCGCTCGCCCTCGCCCCGCTGCCACTCCAACTTCTGGCGGATTTCCGCCCTGCGGTCCCGATTCTCCCGCTTCCCGAGCTGCTGCAGATGCACCTCGTCGGGCCCGTCGGCGATGCGCAGCGTGCGGATCAGCGCCCACATGTACGCCAGCGGGGTATCCTGGCAGACGCCGGCGGCGCCGTAGGCCTGGACGGCGCGGTCAATGACGGTGAGGGCGGTCTGGGGGACGAGGACCTTGGCCTGGGCGATCTCGCGGAGGGCGGACTTGGCGTCGCCCTGGTCGATCTTGACGGCGGCGTTGAGGACGACGAGGCGGGCGGCGTCGATCTCGACGCGCGAGCGGGCGACCCACTCGAGGATGACGCCGTGGCTGGCCAGGGGCTGCCCGAAGGTCTGCTTGCGGTCGTCGTTGATGCGCGCGATCAGCCACTCCAGCGCCTTCTCGGCGGCGCCGATCGTGCGCATCGCGTGGTGGATGCGGCCCGGCCCCAGCCGGCCTTGGATGATCTCGAACCCGCGGCCCTCGCCCAGCACCAGGTTCGCGGCGGGCACCCGCACGTCCGCGAAGCTGATGTGCCCGTGCCCGTGCGGCGCGTCGTCGTACCCGTACACCGTCAGCATCCGGTGCACCGTGATCCCCGGCGTGTCGGCCGGCACCAGGATCACCGACTGCTGCTGGTACGGGTCCCGGTGGTCGGGCGCCGATTTGCCCATCACCAGGTAGATGGCGCAGCGCGGGTCGCCGGCGCCGGAGGACCACCATTTCTTGAGCGAGTGGTACCGTCAGCTGCTGTTCTTTGGGGAAAAAAAGGGGGGACAACGTACCGATCCATTCAAGACATACTCATCCCCCTCCCGCCGGATATTCAACTGGATATTCGTGGCATCGCTCGACGCCACCTCCGGCTCGGTCATCAGGAACGCCGACCGGATCCGGCCCTCCAGCAGCGGCGTCAACCACTGCTGCTTCTGCGCCTCGTTGCCGTACTTGGCCAGGACCTCCATGTTGCCCGTGTCCGGGGCGGCATTGTTCGTGGCCTAGGGGTTTAGTGTGGTTGGTTAGCTTATCAGCCATACATCACGAAACTGCCCTCTCCAACTCTTAATGAAAACAGAAACAGAGTCTCTGTCCATCATCCCAACCCAATCTCCACACGAAACCACCCCCCCTGCCCCAAAAGAAAAAGAAGGGACGCACCTCCGACGCAATCAAACTCTTCCCCAAATACTCGGCCATGAGCCCATACTCCAGATTCGAGAAGCCGGCGCCCTGCGCGAAGTGGTTCTTGGGCAGGAACATGTTCCACAGGCCGAGCTGCCGGGCGCGCGCCTTCAGCGTCTCCATGACGGCCGGGTGGGTGGTCCATCGCTGCTCGCCCTGGCCCAGTTGGGCCTGGAAGACGGCCTCGGCGGGGATGCAGTCCTTCTCGACGAATTCTTCGACCTGTGTTCATCGCTTAGCATGATTTGAGCTGGGGGGGGGGAAGTTGGAGTTAGACTCAAAGGGGATAGATATACCAGGTCCAGGGTCTTCTTGGCGCGGTCGCTGACGAAGGGGAGGGCGATGGGGGGGATGCGGGCGGAGGCGGGCATGTTTTCGATCAGGTCTTGGTTGAGTGGGTTATTTGGTGTGAAAGAGTAAGGAACGAGAAAAAAGAGAAAAAGAGGAATGGACTGGTGATTTAATTAAAAGAGAGGAAGCGTCTGGATCAGACGATGGCGTGAGTGAAGTAAGAACGAACTCAAGGTTGGAAATGCGGAGAGCGACAGAAAGCGGAGAAGATGCCGATCGGGACCTCGGCTGATTTGGGTGGTGGTGGCAGTCCCTGTGTATATACCCTACATACACTTCCTACTATACACCGTGTATACGGTATACATCCCACTCGTGGATGGATTCTATCATATAAACCCATCGGAAAGTATGTGTAGCATCTCAGTAAAACCATTAATAAGGGGGGGAAAAGTCATCATGATAATAAAGAATCCCCTCAGCTCCAAAGTCCAACCAACCCAGAGTGTCCCAGCCAGTAATCTCCCAAAATCCAACCTCGGTTGATTTTTTTTCTCCCAGTTGAACCCTCCATAACGAAGTTTCATCAACACAAATAAAAACAGTTTCATCCCAAGCATAACAAAAAACAATCCCGAACGTGAAAAACCAAGTGTCGCGCAGCCATCCAGCAACGGGTCTAGCTACACGATAACAAGGATAAAAGGAAGGAAAATCTCTTTCTCCGGCGACCCGCGCGAGAGAATGACAAAAAAAGAAACACGGAGATGTCGTCTAACCCCATCCAGCAAATAAAAAAATATATGGAACGTCCTCATCTCCTTAGGGTGGTGGTCTTAGACCGCGCTCTCGGTGTTCTCCTTCTCACGCTGGGCTTCGGCCGCCGCAGACTGTTCGAAGTTCTTCTTGCCCAGTTTGGCGAACAGGGATTGGGGCTTGCCGGCACTGGATGGACGGATATTCACTGTTAGTCTTAAGTTCATCCTCCCAGAAGAGCTGATGGGCTTGGCAGGAAGAATGTAGATGAGAAAAACATACTTCTTGAAGCGCTTGCCCTTCAGGTCGCTCAGCTTCTTCGAGCAAGGGCTCATGAGTTCGTCCGAGGGCGACACGTAGCTGGCTTGGTTACTGGACGCGTTCCCTCGTCAGTAACATGTCCATTCACACAGAGAATCAGCCCGTGGGAGCCACTGTACTGTCCATACCTTTCTCCGCTGGCCAGCTTGCCCTGCAGCTTCTGGCGGTGGTAGTCCATCGAGTTCATCGGCTTGCCGGTCTCCTCGGCAGTGCCCAGGTGCGTGTTGGTGGAGCGGTCGGTCAAGGGTTGAGCGTCCATGGTGATGGTGGTGGTGGTGGTGGTGGTTGATGGTGAATGTGTAGTATTGAGGAAGTGAGTTGGGAGAGATCTTGTTGGTCTTCTCAACGCGTTGTAGAGGAGGTTCTTCAGATGATGGTGGTGGTGGTGGAGTGGAGGCAGAGAAAGGCAGAGAAGGCAGAGCGAGCGAGGCTCAAAAGGATAAGCAGCGGCCGGCCAGCGGGAAAAAAAACCGTGTCGATTGTTGGCATGGCAACCACCACAATGAGATCATGCTCCAGCATTACTTCATTCAACATTCAGGTCATCCTTGATCCGCATCCCCTCTAAGCAAATTAGAATTAAATCCACGGTTCTATACGTGGTCTAGTCATCATCGTGTCGTGTCCTGATATACATATACAAATAGACAAATAACCCAAATCCACGCCCGGCCCAATTAACCCACGGATCCAGACACACAAAGAGACCGACCAAGGAGGGAGTTGACCTGGAAACACGCAGGGACAGACAATCAGAAATGCCGATAAGCTTCCGCAGCCACCTATCATATCCCTGCACTTCTGTTTGCCTGCCACTGTACTGTCCCACCCAGGCCAAACATTTATCGCCCGGGCGAGTCATCGACGATTTCCACGGGAGACGCTTCGGATCCAGGGGTGGTGCTCCCCTCACGCGGGAGATCAGGTGGGCTGCTACGCGATCGCTGCGCCGGTGGGACCACCTCCGGCAATTCCAGGGTACTCCCTCTTTGCTGCTCCGGATCCTCATCTTCGGCCGAACTCAGTGCATCAGAAACGGGCGTCGGCGGCGAGTACGCCAGCGTTGGGCTGAGAAGCTCGTCCTGCGAGTCTTCGGACAGATTGCGTCGATGGCCGCCGGTGCGTCGGCAGGAAGACGTCGCACGCGTTGACGTCGGGCTCACCAGCGGAGAGCCGTACGGAGGGGACGGCGACGAGGACGAGCGCAGGCTGTACGACCGCGTGACCATGTTCTGCACTCGAGGAATCTCAATGTACCCACTCGCCGTGCCCCGCGCAAAGAGTACCAGCCCAAAGCAGAAGAGGATCATCATGCTCTGGATGACCGCCACGCGTTTCTGGAAGACCAGCTCGTCCGCCAGCACGCCCAGCTGCGAACTGAGCGAATGGATTTCTTGGTGATACTGGATGCGCTGATGCTCAAACTCCAACGCCACGCTCTTCCACACCTGATCGTATTGCTCCCGAACCTGTTTCAGCTCATTTAACACTGTCACATTCAAGCCCTCCAGGAATGTCGACGTCTTCGTCAGCTGCCGCTTCTCGACTTTATCGAAGGCGTCGCGCAGGATGCGCGATTGTTCTTCGATGTACTGAAGCGAGAGACTGGAGTTCGACTCCAGCATCTGGAGTCGTTTGTGCACTGACTTGAAAAAGGACTCTTGCGTAGTTGGGTTTGCCGACGGTGGCTGGGTCATACTCGACCTGGTCGGTTCCGCTATGCTGCTGGGTTCATCCTTTGGCAGCACAGTAGACTTGTTGTCCGCTTCCGTTACAGCGCTGGCGGATGCAGTCTCGGAGTTCACAGCAGTTATTGAGGCCGACGATAAGTCCGTTGCAGTTGATCCCACTGCGCTTGTCACCTTCTGTTCTCCTGATTCTCCGGACAAAGCCTCCTTGCCTTTTCCCGAAGCCACGGTATCTTGCGCCTGGGATGGGGACGCTTCGTTCGAAACAGGTCGATTGGGCTGGGGCTGGGCTGCCACTTCAGGTCCAGCACCAGGAGCCGGTGCCTCCTGGTCGTCACAGGTATCGAGAAGCCCCAGAAGCTCGCGCAGCTCCGGCACATCCATGTCCGACCCGGACTGGCGGCAAGCCTCTTCCTCTGGGTCGCTGGTCGGCACCGAGTCGACCGGCTCAGCAGCCGCCGGATGAGGCGCTTCCTCGGCCGTAGCCGTAGTCTCAGAGTCCGGGGCCATAGGAGCCGGCACCGTTGATTCTTCAGATATCTCCTCCTCATCATCATCTGCGGGACCAGCCTCCCCATCATGCTTATATTCCTCCAGCATCGTTGTTCCATGAATCCGAATCAAGCTCAACGGGCAGAAGAACTCGTTCCCGTAGTGCGTAAGGAACTCAATCTTCACATACCGCGCCCAGATGAGCGGATTCTCGACCGCGAAGGCCTGCACCTCCCGCGTATTCCGGGCCTCGTAGACCCCAAGCTCCCGCCACTGGTCCAACTTGGCGGGATACCGATCCGAGACGCTGACTCGGAAAGTGTGGAAGATGGAGCTGAAGAACTCGTAGTTGGCGAGCACGACGGTATCCACCAGGATGTCGTCGCACAGTTCCAGGATCAGGAATTTGTTCTTCGCCCGGCACTCATTCAGCATGTAGCTGTCCTTGTTCTCGATGAGCACCGACGACGACCCGCTGCACTCCGGGTTCGTCTTGAGCACCGTCGCCGCGCAGTCAAAGGACGCATAGTTGAACCGTTCTTTGCAGGTCGTGCCCGCGTCCTTCGATCGAGACACCCCCGCCTGAGGCATGCCCTGAGCCGGCCCATCGGCGCCGGCCTCGTGTCCGGCCCCCGGTATCCGCTCGCCTCGCGGCTCAGTGGAGGAGGAGACCATCGCGGTCCACGCCGCAGGCCGCGTCGCCTCAGGCGTAGTATCTGCGCCGAAGCCCCCAAAATCCAGCTCGATCTCTGCATCGTCGCCTAGCGAGTCCAGCGCATTGTTGATCCCCGTGGGCCGTCGCCGGTCCTCCTTGCCCTGAGCCACGCCACCACCACGGCGACTCCCCCCCACATTCTCCGCAGACTGTCCAACCTTGGCCAGATTCTGCTTCTTCCAGTCTTCGAAGGACAGGAACTTCGCATTGTCGAGCGGAGAATCCGTGTCGAGCTCCTGGTCGGACCGGTGCTGCTGCTGCTGCTGCTGCTGCTGCTGCTGTTGCTCGTCCACCGAGGTGGGACTCGTCACCGCCTCATGGCTCGAAGCAGACGCTGACACGGTCACCGATGCGGCTTCTGCTGCCACCGAGGGCGTCTGGGACAGAATATAAGCGGCTGCATCGGCCTCGGGGCGCTGAAGTCCCCATCGTGTCTCAATACAAACAGGCCACTGGATCAGCTGGGCGCCGAGTTTCAGGGTATCGGGCGTGGGGCAGATCGATGGAGATTGATTCGCGGCGACCCCGTCAATCCAGGTTGAGATTAGAGTCATCCAGGGAATCCATTGTGTTGCCGTCCACCCGGCCATTTTTGGGGGGGCAAGTTTCCCTAACGCCCAAGGGGTTGCAAATGGGGACGGGTGTCTTGATTTGAGGTTTTTATTTTTTTTTTATCTCGCAGCGCCGGGAAGGGCGATTGTGCGGAGTTGTTAATCGTAGTAGCTTAGTGTCTCTCCGCAACTCAACTAGAAGAAAAATGGATTGACCGCCACACACGCGCGCGCATTGTCTGTGGAGTCCGACGAAGGAGGTCACGTTTGTCTGTGATTCAGTGTACGGAGTCCGTTCAAGAGTCTCTCTGGGTTGGGCGAAGGAAAGGAAATGCAAGGATACAACAAGCACCCTTTGTTGACTTTCCCCAGCCTCTTGTCTCTCGCTCTCCGTGTCCTGTCTGAGAAACACTCCGGCAAATGGCACGTTCTGCCAGGAGGAAGTCAAGTTGTCACAACAAGTGAAAGAGGGGAGGGACTCCGTAGTGGAGACGACGATCGGGACCGACTGCTCAACAGGGCTCACCGTCAGTCCACTCAGTCACTGGAGGAGCAGAGCAGAAGAAGAAGAAGAAGATTAATCTTGAAGGCCAGACTGGCCTAGACTGACTCGTAGACAATGATTCGATCGTCATCGCCCACCTGTTTTGATCTTCTCCGCTTTGCCCACCGCCTGCTACTTCAGGGAGCTCGGGAGTGGCCACCCCGCCGTGTCCTGGTCCCTGTCCCTGAACATGGATCCATGCATCCATGATGCATACAGTAGTAAACATTAGAACTACGGAGAGTAGTGAATTATGCTCCCCGACTAGACAAGAAAAGTCCCTTCACAGAACAGGAAATCGAGTCACGCTCTGCATGATCTGCCAGCGCCCTATCCGTAGCTGTGGGTCACTTCGATATCTCTAATTTTACAATCGTTTATCTACACTACGTTGAGAGGGAGAATGTCAAAGAATACTAGAATCACTTTTGATTCCTGTCTCCTTGTTGCGTGTCAAATCCGCCTCATCACCACTACCTACTCAACTGTTCCGGCTAATTACATGTAGTGCACAGATGTCCCGGTCCAGTCCAACAGCCTGTTCCAGGAAGATAGAGCCGACCAAAGAGTGTATGGATGAAAGAACGACCGTTCGTCTTGTTCATTGCTTTTTTCATGTGTAAGAATCGAGTGAAGGGAATAGCGCCACGGCCTGCTGCACGCCATCGTCGTCCTGCGTCGTCGTCCAACGAACCCCCAAGCATTGGACCTTTTGTTTTTTTTTTTTGAAGAAAGGAAAAAGAAACATAGAATTTTGCGCAAGGGGGAGGAAAGAAGAGTGAATAAAAACAACTCAAACACTCCAGTAAGAGGACAATCCCTCCAGTTATCAGTTGATGAGTCACTTTTGACCTGCTTGTCACCGCCACTGCTGACTCCGTCGAATAGCGTCATATTATACAGAATAGGAAACAGAAAACACTGACAGATAGATGGGCACGGAGGCCACATACATTCTATGGAGTAAGAAGAGTGAAGAGAATATAAGTTTTGAATATGAATATAAGGTCGCCGGGCGCCAGATGCTGGCCTTGGCGACCGCATGGAGAAATGCAGCGGAGTAAGAGTGGAAAGGACGAAAGCGGAAAACGAGTCGGAGTATTGGTTGAAATGTTTATTTATTATTGTGTTGCTCTTCTCAGCGACATTGGACGGTACAGTAGAATGGAGAGGAACGTCGGATGCCGGCACCAGAGGTGGGGCTAAGCTCCTTACAGATGAAGGTCGTGCCAGCCGCCGACAAGATCGAGATCTTCGTCGACGCTGCCATCGTAGTGGTTCGCGGCCTTGGTATGGGCGGCTTTGGGAGACTCCCAGGCGTCGCGACGCCGCCCCTTCTCCTGGAAGGGACGACGCCGCCGCTCCCGATCCGGAGGAGAGAACGTCTCTTTCTTGGCCCATGAACCATAGTCAAAGCCAGAGGACCCTAAGCCCCAATCCTTCCTCCAACTCATATTGCTTGAAAACTTCTTTCCGGAAGAGGTTTCCGGGGACTTGAAGTTCCTCCGACGATCACCAAGGGCCGACCATTTGTCGACGCTTGACTTCTGCGGGGAGCTGTCGGGGGACTGAGGTGGGGTTTTGATAGCAGTGATTCCCGCCCTCGGATCCCACGACTTGGAAACAAACTTCTCGGAGTCTTCGTGAGGAGTCTCCATCTGTTGGGCGCGGACGTTGAGTAGGGAATTGCTAACGACTTCGTGCAGGCCGGTGAGGGAGCCACGAAGCTCAGGCGTGCTGCTTTCATGACTCCAGCTGCGTGAGTTCTGCTCGCGGCGCTGCTGGTAAGCCAAGTCCTCGGCTTCAGATTCCTCCTCCTCATCCCAAAGATCGCTCCAGCTCTTGGAGATCTGCTCCTCCTTCTTCTTGCCAAAGACCATGGAAAGAGAAGGCAGGGGCTTGGTAGCATTGCTTGGCAAAGAGCCGGTGATAGGAACGGGATCGGAGGGAGGTGGGAATCGAACCTCGTTCTTGCGGAACGGAGGAGACCGGAAAGATTCGCCCATAGCGGACTCCAGAACGGAAGCCATGGATGGGGTCCCCTGGTGGACAGAGAACCACGAAGTGCCAGCGATTTCCGAGGGAGGGAAAAGGTCTTCGGTGTAGCTCTCGTTGTCGGGAATGGCGGAGAGTTGGCGGAAGGTCTGGGGAGGGCTGGCTTGGAGAGCTTTGGCCCAAGGGAAAGAGTCGCCCTGGTTGATGTGAGGGCTCTGGATGGAAGGGGTCCGAAGCGGCTCCCGGTTGGCACTGGCGGCAACCACCTCGCGGTCGTCCGTGCAGAACTCGTCCAGCGCGTCATCATCTGTGGTGAACGTGACAGCACGCAAGATAGCTTCGCGAATGCCAGAAAGGGAACGCTTCGTGGGGTCAATGGCAAGGGCAGTCCTCAGGATTTCGAAGGTATCCTGAGACATGTTGGGGAAGATGTCGAACAACGATTGGCGGTCCCGAACGTAGTCTGCGTAGAGGATGTCGGATTCCGTCGGCGTGGCGAAGGGATTCCGTGCGAAGAGAACATTGAGCAGACAGATTCCAATCGCCCAGATGTCGGCTTTGGCGGGGGAATAGCCGACGGTGGAGGGATCGTACTGCTCGGGAGCCATGTATCGATCACTGCCAACGCAGGCCTCGTGGGACCAAGCCTCCCGAGTCGCCAAACCGAAGTCACCGAGCTTCATGGAACCATCCTGCATCAAGAAGATGTTCTCAGGCTTGATGTCACGGTGATACAAGCCGTTCGCGTGCATAAACTCAACCGCGCTCACAAGTTGCAACATGAAGTCGCGCACGTGTTCGGTTTCCAAAGGACCACGGTTGAGCCGGATTGCTTCGTACAGGTCACCATTCGAGCAATACTCCAAAACGAGATACATGTGGGCATCCGTCTCGAAGGAATGAATGAGATTGACGATGTTGGGATGAAACCTGAGACGTCTGTGGCATTCCAGCTCCTCGGCGCGGGCATCATATGGGGAGGGGTTCAACGGGTCACCCGAGGAGGACTTCGTCATGCACTTGATGGCAACATCCTGACCAGTCTTCAAGTCCTTTGCCAGGAAGACCATGCCAAAAGATCCATGGTTCAAGGGGGCGACGGTGCGGAACCGTCCGTCCAACAGCTGGCCTTCAACAAAATTGTTCTTGAGGCACTCCATTGTTATGTGTATATTCTAACAGGACGATGTTCTCCCAGAGATGGTCGTCGAGGTAGAATATAGGAACAGGCTCAGTTAATCAGACTGTTCGAGTGGTCGGTTGGCAAGGCTCGAGTTAGGATTGAACTCGAACGATGTGGCTAACAATGAAGTTCAAAGACTATGCCAGCTCAAGTTTCCAAGTAGATCTTGGCCACCCAGATCCAAAAGAGAAGAGTCGGAAGGGGGAAGGAAGCGGAGAAGAACGAAACGACAAAAGGAACAAATGAGTTGTCGGCTCAGAATTTATCGTATAAATATCGGAAAGTCAAAAGAGGATATGGTGACAAAAGTGAACAAAAAAGTGGTGAGAATGAGTAGGCGTAAGGCGCAATGCAGAGATACCCGGGGGGTTTCGAACGACGATAGGAAATGATTTGTTAAAGACTGTTATGAGTGCATCGGTATATCGTTTTCACAAATAGGGGCCCACGGCCAAAGGCGAAGATAAGTATGTTGCGAGGAAAGAATGTGATTGAAGTGAATGGCGATGTCCAGCGGTAGGACGGTTGGTCAACAAGGAAATGACGAGGAAGAACGCTGCGTAGATATCGTAAACACCAAGAGTATAAACAGACAAGGCTCGTAACAAAGGAAGGCCTTCCAACACCAGGCTGAAGGTCGGGGAAGAAAAGGTCGTGACTCGAAGGAGAGGGAGCGGTCGAAGACTACCGAGTCATAGAATGACCGATAGATTATATAGTCCTGATGGTTGAGGAGGAAACTATATAGGGAGACCGAGGCTTTGGACAACTGGTAGGTCAGGTCTTCTGTCCCGTGAGTGGGCGAGCTGAAGAACCGAATACCAGCACCCGGCCAAGGTTGCGCGGCGAACGGATGGACAACAAAGCAGTGTTGACCTCAGAGCGGAGCGACACCCTCACACGTATTATCTGCAATCGAAACGTAGCAAGGCTTCAAAGGACAGTCTGCAGGAAGGTAGACGAAACGTGGGTCCGAGGAAGCTCTCGACGTGGTTGGCTTGGGAGCAAGGATGAGTCACGGGGGTAGGTGTTGGGAAGGCCAGGCAAAAGACGAGACAGCCGAGGAAAAGAGGTTCGATCAAGCTGTTGGCGACGAAACCAGTGGTGGAGAAGATCACAACGTTGGTCTAATCAGACGATGAACTTGTCAAAGCGCTGTATCGTGTCGCAACGATGATGAGCGAAGAGGAGCAGATGGAAGAAGAGCTAGTGGGAGGCAGTAGCTTGTTGTTGTTGAGGACGGGGTGGCGAGTAGTTGGGAGTCGGTAGTCGGTAGTCGGTAGTAGATAGGGAGAATCGGGTAGGAAGGAGCAATGGAGTTGAGGAGTGAGGAAGGTAGTCGGATGAGGTTGTAGATGAGGTCGAAGGTAGGAGGAGCGAAGCGAAGCGTAGTGAAGAGGGAGGTAGCGAAAGGTGAGGGGAAGGAAGAAGGAAGAAGGTGAAGGTAGAAGGTAGAATAGGATGAGGAAGAGGAAGATGAGACTGGAATGCAGATGGGGGAGATGATGACTAGGTAAGTAAGTACGGAGAGGGAGAGGTATGACTGATTGACCCGAGTAGTTGAGAGATGAGTGACTAACCCGACTAATTGGGGGGGGGGGGGGGGGCGGATGAGATGATAGCACTTCAGGACACCACTAAACCGTGTTGGGGATTAGTAGGAGGGGCGAAAGTCCAGAGTCAATAATAATAATAATGAATGGAGGTTGAACCCAGTTGTGCCTCCCCAAGTCTCAACTGTGGCCTGCATGAGGGGAGGAGAGGGAAAGTGGAAACTGGGCGAACGAGCGAGAACCTCCTACGTCGTTGTCGTGCCTTGGGTATGGTATGGAACCTCAACCATAGTACGGAGTACCGATGGGTGGCTCGGCCAGCCAATAACGGGCACTTTCCATACCATACCAATACGTGACTGCCTGCCTGCCTGCCTGCCTGCCTGCCTGCACAAAGCACTGCAACCCGAGTTGTTGAAGTTTAGGCAAAGGCAAGGTAGTACCTCGTGGTAAAAACCGGTAATCATCTGCCGAGTCTACCCAATCTCACCTGAACATCCGTCTCCACTCCACCATCTTTACTGGTACGTACATGAGCAGCATACTTACATACATACATACATACATACATACATACATACATACAGTACTGTGTACTCCGTTCATACGTACATACAGAACAGTCTCTCCCTCTGTCTCTCACGACTTGGGACTCAGATGATGGATGCAGGTCGAGAAACTGAAGCCCGTTTCCGGCCAGAGGAAGCTCCACCTCCACCACTTCCCCCTGATTCATCCGTCATTCTAATCTACGTACGTACGTACTCTTGACTATGTCTCCGGCCCTGGCAGTCACCAAAAACATCCGCCCGGCTCACTCCGTACGTTCAGTAAGATTATGACTGGCAACAGTTGAATGATGAATCAGCAAGCTCCATTGCCGTCGTCATGATTCCAGTTCTTTTTCGATGCTTACATCCCCTGGTGTGTATGGATAATCAATTGGGGACCCTTAGGATTGTTGATGCCCCCCTTGGTCGGAGTACTACTGTATCGCAAACCACTCCAATCCATATTACAACACCACCATCAACAACAACAGCTCTGGCCTATCAGTAACCCCAAACCGACCGACCAAAGAATGGATGGGCTCTGGATGAGCTAATCATGAATGAGCGGTTGCGTGACTGAAGTGTATCTTACCAAAACCCGACAGTACGTTTCGAGTCCCGTCAAGTAAACTCGGCAGAAAACGGTCGGTCATGGGTAAGCAGCCTTGAATTGAGGACAAGTATGAATATGAGTATGAGTAACGGGGTTTCAGCAGCGTTCCAGTCCGTGACCCTGCCTACCTGCCTATCATCACCCAGGCACTGACCACGCATTCTTTCCTTTTTTTTGAGTCCATCCACTCACAAAACAAAATCCACTTCCCACGCCCCCCCCCCTGCCAGGTTGCCGGGCCGTCAAGTTCTCCTCCTGCCGCCCATTGAATAACTACACTACGCCAAAATATGGGGGAACTGCGATGCGGGATCAATTGAGTTACACATACTGTATCAAAGAGAGGAGTAAACAATTAAGTAAGTAGGGGAATTAGCTACAGTAAGTTACTGTATGACCCTGTAAATCCGTTCGGGGATTGCCGCGACAGCAGCACGATCCAGACCGAAAAGTCAAAGACAATCATAGAGATGGAGCAGAAAGTTGGCCACCGGCCGCCGCCCGACCTCCCTCAACCCAAGGGAACCTTTGGAGTCATGGCCCGTGGGCGGACAAGAGTGTAAAGATTCACCCACTTAACTGGCGTGATCAACAACTCATTGCTTCGAGGGAAGTCTAGCTCTAGTGAGTCAGTTGAGTAGGCCAAAAGTCAATTGATACCCTAGCGACAAGCTTTTGAAGATATTCTACAAAGTACTGTACTGTAGTCGGTCAACTTCCATAGTACAGTACAGACAGTAAATGTCGAGATAAGAGTTCAATGAATGGGCACCAAGCCCGCACCGTCGCCATGACTAAGGTGAGGTTCCTGCAGGTCCAAGCAGGGTCTCGCGGTCGCGGGCCCCATCGTTATCGGGAGAAGAAGAATCATGATGATGATGATAATGATGATGAGTATGATAGACCGTCCCTCTTTCCCTGTCAGTATGTACGAAACTAGGGTGGATGACGGGACCTACACAGTAGAATGCCTCCCGTGTCTGTCAGTCCATTCACTTCTGTCACATACATAATTGATGATGACAGGCAGCGCCATACCAGTCGGTGGTGATGGGAAGTGTCGGTCTTCCCCCTGCCTTCCCCCCTCTCCCCTTCCCTTCCCCATATTTCGGACAGGTAATGCGTAACGCCATCCGTGATTTCGAAGATCAAGCATCTCGTCACAAAACAGACCAGACCAGACCACAAGCAACAAGCAAGCCACTTACCTACTCTCTGGAATATCCTCATCTCGACAAGTTCAGACGTCTCACAGACCAATTCGATCTAGATCGATCCACCTGGGATTTGTTACAGTCATAATCATAAAGGCACAAACACCGCTCCCGCTTCCGACCGGCAAATCGGCGACCGACAGAATGGAACTGGAAAGATGACGATGTTTTCCATTTTCAGATGGATGGGGGGGAATGAATAAAATTAGATAGAAGTTCCAGTTCCCTCGGCCGATGGCGGAGCTCTGGGTGGCAACTTGACGACGACAGGCACCCTAGACTCGATCCGGGGGCATTTTGGTGGGTCACACCCATGACCATGACTAAACCTCCCAATCACCGATCACCGGAGTCACACTATTCCCAGGCTGCATGACGCCAGCCCCGAGCAAGTAACAAGTGGGCGGCGTCGTGGCCACTGGGCCAATAATTGCCCCATCGATTGGCCTCCGAGTCAACGCAAGAAGGGAGAGGGGGAAGAGAACGGCGGAACGCAAATGACGCCCCGGGGGAGGGCCTGGACGATCATCGACGATCGGGTCGCGGATGTATGGGGAAAGCGACCGATGGCATAATTTCGAGAAGCCATTGACTTGATATTATCACGCTTAACTATGACTTTGGGAGCTAACAAAGTTAGTTACCACTTAAATTTTGCTCAGACTTCAGTAATGTGCCAAGTGTCCACGAGGAAAAGAGAAAGGGAGGGCGGGTCATGTGTGTATAGTATGTACACAGAACATAGAGTACCTGACGGTCCTGACCTGAATTTACCTGGGAAAAGGCAGGGCAAGCAAAGACCACGTACAGTACACAACACGGTATATACAGTACTGTAACTATAGGTGGAGGTCGGATCCATTCAGCATCAAGACTGGGGGAAATAATCAACGTTGTGTTGTTGCACAACTTGCTCCTGATCCACGTTGATCCTGTTTGTTTACCGCGCGGGATTTTAGATGTGTCTGACTTTGTTGCCTATCTCTACTATATGTAGAGGAAGTATTTCTTTTATTATCCGTCCGTACGGAGTACTTGTTACAGAATTTTGCGGGGATGTCTGAGGATGATTACGTCTCCCAATGCGCATATGCAGGTGGATGAAAACAACAACAACAACAGCAACAGCAGCAGCAACAGCATCCAGACAATGCATTCGTGCTCGACCTGCCGCTGTTGACGCTCGGAGACATAATTCCCCAGTGCCGACCAGTCAGTGTCCAAGACTCCCAAGTAGCTGTGGCAGCGCCCCGTGGCTGGCATGTTTCCGGGGCTGCATTGCATGTCTGTCTGGCGGTGAGCAGCCGGTGTCTTAGTGGCCGCTTGACCGCCTCCTGCTCGGTGTTGTTGGCTAAGGTTTGGTCCTTGCAGCCTGAACTAGATGCGTGTGTGTCTTGATCATGCAAGCAGAACAAGAGGGAAGCGTCTACGTGGAAGCTTTCTGACTAAACGATGGGGGGAGGGAGGGGGGGGGGGGGGGGGGGGGGGGGGGGGGAATCCCCCACAATTATCCGTAGTAGTCCAGATACTGATAGGGAGGAGGGACTTTTTGTTTTGCCCGCCAGGTGGCTGATCCTCACACGGGTATCACGCGATGCCCCGGCTGGGACCACACCACCTATCCCATTCCAACAACAACAATAATGACAATAACAACTTTAGTACGGAGTAGTTCTTTGTAGCGAGTTGGTGGCTGGCAGACTGACTGATCCTCCTCTCTCTCTCTCTCTCTCTCGGATTCTCTTCGGTTCCGGCAAGTTATGATCGTTGCCTGTCTGCCCGCTATCGGATCCTCTCTCACAAGTCACCTGGCACTCCGCCCCTCCACCATAGAGTTTCTGGCGAGTGGCAGTGGTGTGGTCACCCATGGGACACGAAGCGGACACGATACACTTGCGGATCCCAGACTCGGTAGATAAACCGGACTTGGGGCTGAAGCAAGCGAAGGTTGGGGTGAACCTTGGATGGGCTTATCAGTGATTAGTTACGGGGATCATCAGCCGAGCAGATAACCACGAATGAGGGTTGCCTGGTGCGAGAGAAGACTGTGAAACGAATGGACGATAAGGTGATGTTCTCGTTCTCATTCTCTTCTGGGTCTGGCGATGGAGATCGGTAGATACTACCTGGGTATACTCCCCGTTGGTGTCGTTGTCGATATTGAGTGATGACACAAACGATTCTATTCTGTGCACCCCGAAAGGAGACAGCAAGCCATTGAGGTTGGGAGAAAGATAGATAGTACTGAATACTGATAGTACTGAGCAGGGTAGCATGGACCACCAATTGGCCGTGTCATTAATTTGAGGAATAGAGTTCATTCCCGTTCCTCGTTGATTGATTGATTGATTGTTTGTTTGATAGACGGAGAGATAGGGGAGCTGACCGAACCCAGCTACGTATCAGCATTGAAGTCAAACCACCACCATTCCACCCACTTGAACAATGTGCATGCCTACCAAGTACATCATTCCGAGCCCCAGGCGAGCGGGATCGTACCTTTAGCCCCCGGATTGACCTCAAACGATCCATTTTTTTTTTGAGGAAGAGCACGCGATCAATTAGGTGGGAACACTAAGATGTACTGTTAAGTTGGGTTAGTGTGCTGGAGGGAGCCGAAATCGATAGCGTGAGTTAGAATTGGTGGAATGGATTATTATCCATCGAAATCGTCTGCAAGTTTTACCCCGCACGATCTGCGGTCCGGTTACAGGCCAGCAATCTGCGGGTGTTGATAGGTCGATTTTTCCCAAGCTGTTCCACCCTGTGCCACTGGCTTTCGTTTCCGTCAACAAGAAGGATTTCTTCCCTTCCACTCTCCGTCTAGAAACCCGCAGCAACCAGAGATACGAGTATTTGCGTGATCGTGATCGTTCTACCGTTGCATTTCAGACCCGGTGGCAACTTCCCCGGATTTCGCAATTCGAGTCTCATTTTTAGGGCCTGTCTCAACATTTTACAGTTTCCAGGTCGGTGTAGTCTGGCAACAACATTAAACCAAATTATACATGCTCAAACTTCAGTCAAGTGATCAATTGACTAATGGAGATCCTGGATTGAAGATGTGACCCTCGACTCTCAATTCGTTTTTTTTTTTTTGGAGATTTGCTCGTCTCAAGTTCACAATCAGTAATCAAGTCCACTCGTACTTCGTATCCATTTCCTTTACCCCCTCTGCCCCATGCATATCCCATTCTGCACCTCAACCACAGAAACCCATCCGAAACCAAGGCACTCAGCCACTGCAGATACCTATGTACCATCTATGTCGTGTACGGTGGAGTATAACTATGTAGTGTACATACCCGGTGGCAACTGGTTCTCAATAAGTATCCTCTCTACCCGCATGCATGATATGTTATATGTAACATAGCAGCAGCAGCAGCAGTATCTCCCTTGCCCCCTCCTCCCCCGAGTCTAAATGTACAATGTAAGAACTGTAAAGGCAACCAAGCGTGATGACGAAATCCCAATGCACCAGCGAAGGGAGGGAGAGAAACATGAAGAATCAGACGGATGAAGAAGACCCTAAGGGGGGAAGTCCATCCCCATCCCTTCGATTTCATAGCTACGCAAGGCGGAATTGGGGAGACTCCAGTACAATACTCCGTACTCCGTACTTCCAACAAAGACAAACAAGTTCAGTTCATTTCAGTCCGGGAGATGCAGTGGTGTGCATCAAATGTCTTAACCCATAAGGCTGCCTGCCTGTCTGTTTTGCAATTGATCGGTTCAATTGGCCAGGGGCGCGAGGGCACTAGCAGTGAGTGTCAAACGGTTTTGTCTTGGTTGATGTTGGCCTGATGCAGGATTCGGCTTGTTAGTTGTTTGATCTACAAACAAACTTCGTCTACGGCCATTGCATTGGATGAAAGTGTATCAATTGATTGCGAGTTTTGCTTTCCAGTCCTCAGCTTGTCAGTGTTTGTTCGAATGTTGACCCGGCATAGGTGGCAGCCACCATCCTCAGGCAGCGAGATTACCCGCTTTCTCTCCCAGAAACTAATCTATGTCGATATCAATATCAATATCGATGTCTAAATATATAACAGTATACACAACCCATTCGTACTACCCTAGCTAGAACCAACACCGAAAGTCTAGCCCTTCTCCCCTCGCCCCCCCCCCTCTATCTGAAACCCGCAACCCGCCCAAACAGACTCCATCCTTGGGCCAAACCCTTTTCACCAAGCAAAATCCTCAAAATCAAGGGGGAGGGGCAGGAGACGCAAGTCCAGCGCTTCGATGCAGCCCCAACAACACCTGCACCTGCACATCTGGCCTGTTGTTTGCTGCTGCTGCTGCTGCTGTCGCTGCTGTGCACAGGCCTTACAAGCCACCACTAAGCCAACACAGATCAACCGAAAGTACAAGCAAGAACCTCCCCCCGTTCGGAAATCAGCGTTTGCTTAGGTTGTCAGCCTGGTTCATTGTTGTCTTGCGCACGGACCCGAGGAATACCAGAAGTCCTGTACGCCGTACTAAACAGAGTTCCCAATGTACAGTACTGTACCCACATCACTGGAGCTATGTAGGTAGTCACTCCAGCCAACATATACACCTGTAGACCGGTAATAACTTCTTTTCTATGGGATGGTTGTCAACCCAGAAAACAGAAAGCCAGTGCTGTGCCTCGTGGGGTCATTATCTTCTGCTTCAAGACAAAGCTAGTAGACGACTTACAGTAGGTTAGTTAACATCAAGTAGCGTCTCGCCCTGGATCATCAATGTAACAGTACTTACTCTACACAAACTGTCCTGTACCGTACAAACTGCGTGTAAGACTTCAATGCCCTCCATTCTTACAATCTCACATCCCAGATCGCAGCAGCACTCAAAACCTTGTCCAGCATTCCGATCTCCACACATGCATGTATCCTCACATCAACAGGCTTTTGGCTTTATGTGTTGCACCATATGTGAGGGGGGAGGGGAAGGGGGACACATAAGGAGAATCTAGTCCTATTCGCCGTCTGTCTGTATACCTGCCTTGGAGGCATCCATCTTGGCAAGTTTGTGCGACTGAGGTATTCTCTGGGTAGGTTGTTTATGTGTGTGTGTGTGTGTGTGTGTGTGTGTGTGTGTGTGTGTGTGTGTGCAGTACATGCTCTGAGTTCACACCTGCTTGCGTTGTGAAGCTGTGAGTTGATCTCAGATCAGATGTGGGATTAGATTGTGGAGCTCTGTGGTTATGCTGCCCTGCGAGCTGCAGTGTATAGACTAAGATAACCTGATCGGTGGTCGGGCAAGGAGATCCGAGACTTTTGTTTCTGCATACAAGGGGGAGCGGCTATGGTCTTGAATCAGTTGGATGGCGCTATAATCATATAAGTGGAATAACGCCAGAGGATTGAGTGAACAGGATGATAGGGTATGAAGCATTGGATGATAGCTAACTCATTCCTGTAGCAGCCGTAGCAGCCGTAGCAGCAGCCTAGTTCATGACCCCAGGCACAAAGTATATATATCCATCCAATTTGCTGGGAAATAGAATCAAAGAACAATCGAGATAAATTGCTTCACGCTCATAATGCAGTGCTCCCATCATGCGCGCTCGTTGCGCAACACACACACAAACCTGAACCATCAGATCTTACCCGACTCAATTCACCTACAGCGCCCAATCATCCACGCCCTCCGAGTTCTCAATGAAAGGCCGATCGATCTGCTTGATCGCATGGTCGCCGCAGAGGATACTGACGCTCTGGTTAGTGACACTTCTACAGCCCTAGGGGCAAGAACATACCATGCTTCCGCAATCAACCCATCGAGCTCACGCACCACTTCCGCCCGTCGCGCCGCACTGAGGGACCCTTTGCTGAGCTGCGCCTGCAAGTCCCGTATATACTTCTTCTTGCCCCCTGCGCCCTCGAGCACCTCCTTGCCCAAGCAGTCGCTGTGGAACGCGTGCTGACAGGGAAACACGAAGAATTGCCGACTGAGCACGGGTAAAGAGCAGAGCCAGCACTTCTCTCCAGGCTCCACAATGGCGTAGCGCGTGTCAAGTGCCGCGATTTCCGTGCGGATCTGGCGGGCCGTGTGTGCCGAGTTGTCCATCTCCTGCCGGAGGGCGTCGATGTGCCGGGAGTATTCCTCCAGCGCACTGCAGATCTCGTCCTTGAAGTCGTCGATAACGACAAAGTCCGGGAAGAACGGGATGAGGTCTTCAATGCGAAGCAGCTCGCATCGGCGGAGGAATTCGATGGCATCCTTGATGCCCTTCCCGGGCTGCCGGATTGTCTTCTCCGCGACAAGGAGCCAGAGCTTCTTTCGGAGCTTCTCGTTCCCTTCCGGCCGGTCGGCCACAATCGCTGCGAGTTCAATATCGTCATGCTGTAAAGCCAGCTCCACAGCTTGAAGATATTGTCCCATGGCGCTGTAGATGTGAACGCATGATTGGACGCGCTGGTGTTGAATGCAGAGACGCAGAGCAAAGTCGGCATCATACGGTGGGGGCGAGGATTGCTGTGACTGCAAATAGGTGAGGAGTCCTGCCTCAGACGTCGAGGCGCTGGACGCATGGATTGAGATCAGGGTGTTGTGGACGGCGGCGGAGGGGTTCGGGTGATTGACAATGATAAAGTTGAGGTATCGCACGGCCTGGTTCTGCCCCAATGGGATATTCACCGTCTTGTTGTAGTTGAGTAAAGCAGGGATCAGCCTCTCGGGCTCCAGGTTGGTCTGTCGCATCAAGATATCGACCAGTCCAGCAGCCGCGTGGGTCATAAGGACACTGCTGTATTTGTAAAACACGTCCGGGTCACTTTGTCGTTGCAAAACATTGAGTGCCTCCGTCCATTTCTCCCGCAGAATCCAGTAGGAAAGAACATAATTGTAGTCATTGGCCGCGGTGGCAAAGAAGAGTAGCTCCTCCTCACGACCGTGGCTGCTGATGATATCGTACGCCGTCTTCTTGTCAAGATCGGACCGGTACCGAGTGACAAAATCCTGGAACTCAGCTCTGACAGTGCCAAGCTCATCCTTGACCTCTTCAGTGCTCGTACCCTCAGCAAGCTCTGCTCGGGTAGCAATGTTGTCATCGAGGGAATTTAGCTTGGTCATGAAGACCTCAACCAGCCAGCTTGCGACCATGATGCGCTGCATGGAAGAGGACTTCTTGTATGTTGACAGCTGAGATAACAAATATTTGCGCAACGCATCATGCTCTCCACGGTTTATCAGCGTTAGGCAGACCTCTTCGAATCCTTTGCTGCTTCTTCCCCATACGGCGGCTGCCTCAAGATATCGGCCTTTCTCCGCAAGGAAGTCACCGGAAGCTGTAGAGACAGCGTCCTTCTGGGCACTGGTACGGGCGTACTGCAGAGCTTGATCAAACAATTGTTTCTGTAGGTAGACCTTCCATACATCCCTATCCTCGTTCTCCACAGCAATTTCGTAGATCTCGCGGCTAGTGAACAGCCAGTAGGTATGTTGCGTCGCGTCCGTCAAAAGGCCCAGAGCACTTTGCCCTGGTTCCAACACGGCCTCATCGAAAACGATCTCCTCGCTCATTCGGTTTACCGCGACAATTCTGCCTTCAACTAGGGCAAAGATGTGCCACTGGGACAATGTCACGGCGGTAATGGGATCCTGAATGAGCTTCTTACCGCCCCGCGCAGATTCACTAGCTGGGAACACGGACCGTGGAAGCATGCTTGCGCTTTCAAATGGCTTGCTGAGCTTTTCAGACGTGTATGGGAGTTGTCCGTGGAACACTCCCTGAGAACTAAGCCATGCGAACTCCTTGTCAATCACACCTCCCGTCGTCTGTGCATCCGCAAGAATTGGTGACACTGCCAGCATCGACGGTGAGGCGCTGGAGGGCTTCTGGATCTCATGAGTAACAGGCGATTCGCGTTGATATAGATCGGCGTAGATAGGGCTACCCCCTTCTCGTCCGTATCTCCCCGTGCGCCCCAGGAAGCTTAGTAATTTGGCATGAGTTGCTATAAGCACCCGTCTCAGCTCCGGCCTCGCTGGGATTGACTCTGCCCACAAACCCGTCACAGGCGAGCCCTCCAAGCCCTTGAAGACGACGTGTGCATATCGCTCTTCACGCCGGTAGAACTCGCTTGACGGCTCAATGTAAGCTTCCCAGATCTGTCCATCCGTAGTACCCAGTAAGATTTCTCTTGTCGAAGCTGTAGGATGCGCTGGATTCCAGGCGACACTCTCGATCGAGACGCCTTTCAGTCGCGACAATGGTCTAGGTTGTCGCGATTGGGTGTGGAGGTAATAGTTCTCACCCAGGGTGGTTGTGATGATGAGATGAGATGCGGAGGGGTCAAGAAACATTCGCCGAATCACTCCAATTTCCGCGGATTTCTTAGGAAGGTCGATGTCTGGTTCGGAAAGCCCAATTAGCATTGCGACGAGAGAAGATGCGGAGCGGTGGGCTTATTCCGGCGGTGAAATGAACTGACCATCGATGTCTTCGGGGGTATCCAAGTCGATACGGAGGATACGACCAGTCGATAATGCCAAGATGAGCACATTGTTGGCTACCTGTGCGGCTACAAAGTCCGCTGCAAGAGCGAACTGAAGCTGAACATGTCGGACATCGAACATGGAGAGTGCGGAATCCCCAGGTTCCGCGAGGTTGCTGGGAGCAACATAGCCGCCAGACGTCTCCAGCGCCATAGTGCGCCAATAGTGATATATTCACTTATACCATACCGGAGCCGCAATTGAGGAGCTTGAGGCAGTTTGGGAAGACAGTGTCTGTCACCCGAGAGTGGCTGGCTAATAAATAAGTTAACAATGACGACGAATGGAGTGGAGGGTCGGGTAAGTTAATGGGGGGGGGGAAGCTCCGTTCATCGGGCGGTGGATGCCTTGGCGTGTCCATTTCCATGCCTGAGGTATGTACGAAGGAAGGCATCCCGCAGGCATCAACTTAGTGTACACAGGATGAACTTACTATATACTAAACAAATCTAAACAACCAAATGGCAGTGGGCCAGTTTACAAATGTATCATAATGAAATCAGCTTGCCTCGCCATATGCTACAGAGGCTCGATAGCTATTACCATTATTCTGTGTCGTGGGTATGCTGTCTAATCTACCGCCAACACATCTCCAAACACCAGAGACCTTCTCATAACGCGTAAATCATGCATCATCGCTAAATATCAATGTCCTCCTACCTTCCCGATCACGCAACCTTCGAAATCAGAGATAATGGTGTACAAAACGAGTAGAGACAATGGAGAAAAATGCAACAAGACTGAAGTGCATCAACCACAAACCGATTCATAATCACATGACTGTGCACTCCCGGTCCAGTTTCCGTCCAATCTTCTCACGAGACTTGTCTTTGAGCTTATCCCGATATCGATCTGAATCCCGTGTCCGCCTCGGGCTCCTGTCCTTGCGCTCCATACTGGGCGGTGGTAGGTGGTCGTTCGGGGCAAGCTCGCTCTCCGTCAAGTCTTCATCTTCACCCTCGGCAAACTTATCCCGGCTTAGTCGACCAGCAAACCGCGAGAAACTGAAGCTAATTCTGTTCTCACTGGCTTGACTCCCGGCACGACTTCCAGGATTGCTCCTTGTTGCTCGGGAACTGCGTCGAGAAAACGAGAAAGAATTTCTGCCCTCTTCGTCTCTTGGTGTCAGCCTAGGCGAGGTTGATGGAACAGACTGCATTTGGAGGCCAGGCTCGAAGGCTTCAGAGAATGTCACGCTTTGCTTCCTGCCATTATGATCCACAGGTATGGGCTCTGGATCGTCTGGGCTGGTGATCTCAAAACTTGGCCGATTGGATCTGTGCCCCTCCATCCCATCGATAGCTGTATCGTCCAGAGCCAGTGCCTGTAACTTTCTAGGGATGCTAGCCGCCTCTAGTTCACGTGAGTCCCTAGACGTTTCAGACGACGGCGGCTTGTAGCCTAGGTTAACTGCGGCCGCATCTTCATGGATAGGTAAGATTTGGTAGAACAAGAGGTAAGGGGACTCGGTTTTCAGTGCCTGCTCAATGTCGATCAAAGTAACTCGCTCGCTTGCTAAGTCATCGAAGCGCATCCAGTACTTCGGTGTGTCCGAGAAAGTGTCATCCTCGGATCCGTGAGAGCTGGCTGGAGGTGCTCCAGCACTGGTACCCCTGACAATGGATATGTAATGTCCCGAATCCACTGACGTTCCACGGTGGCACACCATTGCCTGCAGTGACAGCTTGAAATTGCCATAGATCGGGCCTTCCTCATTCATGTTGTCATCCTTGATGAAATGGGGGAGTCCAATCTCAGTCGGAATATCGACAAAGGTGTTGAGTCGGACTGCTTTGCCATTGGGCAGCATAGAATAGCGTTTCAGGCACATGCCTAGAATCGGACGCTTAGAAGAGAAATGTGCGGCGACTTGGGCATCACTAGTCGGTGTGTTGTCTGTATACCACGCTGTATAATCGTTAGTGAAGTTTTTGGTGTGTTGCAGGGTTGACAACTCATACGGATTAGGCTGAAAAATTGCCATGCAGGCATCATCACTTCTTTGCGATAGGAACCCCTCCGTTGAGATGTGAGCATGCTGTCCTTCTCGTTCTCATGGTCTGCGTCTGGAATGAAACGCTCTTGGAGGATACTATTGCGACGATAGGGAGGGGGGTCGGATTCGATGACTTCCGTCAGCGAGTTCACTGGTGGAGTTTCATCCCAACGGGGTGAAGGAGGCTGGCTGGAAGAGGGCGATAGCGGCGTGCCAACCTCTTCGACGTGGGTCGTGCAGCCTTTGGACAGGGAATCCAAAGATTTTGTTGAGCCCAGCGTGTGGCGCCGTTCCAAGTACCGCTTGACCTCGATCCGGTTGTTGAAGTATGACTCCAAGCAATCTTCCAAAGTGACTGTCTCCCCATCAACAGGTTCGGGAATGGCGACCTCTAGCAATCTTTCATTAATGAACTTGTGATCACCACTCACATCTTCCTTTCCTGTGTGGTAGATGTCCATCTTGAGTGTCAGGAGTGGAAGCTCTAGTTTTTCCGTGATGAACGTGAATGCCTCGGACGTGTCCTGTTGTCGTAGTCTCGCTGCATCGTGCCAACCGCATTCAGCGAGTGCATCTTGCAGGTGTTTTGTCTGCGGAGCACACCAATCAGCGAGAAATGAAAGATAGTGTGGAAGCAGATACGCCTACAAGATCAGTGGTGATAAGCTTTCCAGACCGCAGCATGTTGACCCAGAGCCTTAATAAGATCGAAAGTTTCCGGCGAGCCTCGTCGTTGAAAGACTTGTAGAGAATAGCTTCGAAACAATCCAGCCGAGCGAACATCGCAAAGAGCAGAGCATCCAGGTAGCAAGTCACGCCCTCGCGATTCACGGCACCACGAAGTTTGGTGCTTGGCGTATAGCCTCTGATTATACCCTCAATCGAATCCTCCAGGAGCAAAAGCAACTCAAAGGCCTTGTCCACATCGCCTTGCGCATGCTCCGACTGGATCGCATATACGAAATGCTCTTCCTTTAAGCCGGTGATACCGAGTCGCGCGACACGTTGCTCCAGAATCTTGACCTACTTGGCTGTCAACTCGGAGCGTTCAGCAGGAAAAGATGCGCGAGAGGATTTGCTGTGGTCACCTTCTTTTGTTCTTCATTCGAGTCTATGGTTGGAATTTTGTCTGATGAGAAGAGGCCTCGGAAATGGGGACGAGACAGGACATTCGACGTCTAAAGTCACAAACAGCATTAGCTTCAAGTTGCGACAGAAGTTCAAATGATCTGCTGACGAAGCTTTTTTCAAGAGTTGAGATCTACCTCGTCTTTACCAGACTTTCCATCTTTATTATTTCGCTCACGCCGCGTGAGAAATTTGTGTATACCACTCATCTTCGACGGTGCATGGATCCTAGCTAGAGGGGGGGAGAAGGTGCGCAAGAAGCGTGCAGATTGCGGAGTCGATGAGGAACCGACGACATGTGGGTGGGGGGGGATCTATATTGATCCTTGCTCAGGCTCCAGGGTTCCGATCGAGCATGCAAAGATAGCGCCTGATTGAGTCATAAAACAAATCAGATGGGACAGATGGGACAGATTAGGCGACGATGACCTTTGTTGTTCCGATCCGTGAGCAGTAGGTCTCTTTAATTCATTCATTGTTAAGCCAATACTGAGTAGAAACAAATTGGGTAGCCAGTTACCTCGTAACTCTTACGCACCAGCTGAAAGGAAAGCCAGTGACATCACATGCGCCACCACCATATCATGAAAGACAACCAGGACAATAAATGAAGGACGAGTGAGGCAAAAGTGACCGTAGACAAATGAAGGGAAGGAAGGGGATGCCTGTCAGAAGACCATAGTATGAGCAAGTACTCGTAGCACCCGATCGACAGCGAGATCTCCGGTGGCCAGTTTCACCAACTAGGTTGCGATAAGCCAGTGTACTGTACTGAGTAAGTAAAGAAGAGTGGCGGGGTTGAAAAGCGAGCCGTGATCACTGATGATTAATCGATCACACAAGTGGACAAGTGGAGACCGATTCTTCGCCGCCTGATCTCACAGCCAGATCTCTGAGGTGTCAAGGCAATCCAGCAGGAACACATGTCACCTGATCAATCACCCCCGAAAGAGTCGATGCATCTCCGGTGCGGGAAAAACAATTTTTGGAGATCTCAGTCTCGACTCCAATCTCAGCCTACAACCACCATCCCCCCCCCGGAGTAGGAGTTCACAATGGCTGCCAGTGAGTCCTCCAGATACTTGGCCAGGTCATTGCCACGGGCGTTGGCGCCCTCTACTCGTCCTCAGACCTTGTGCTGGCGCCGCAATGTCTCCGACCAAGCATCGTCGAGATCTCCATCCGCCGAACTGAGCGAGCTGGAATCCACGGACCTCGCCTCCACAAATGCACCCAGCGAACTTGTGGAATCTTATGATCCTATCGCCAGAGCCAGAGGTCGCAAGACCAAACTCCCCCGGAGTCGGTAGGTCTCTCCCTCGTCCGCGCCGCCGCCGCCTCCTCCATCACTGTTCCTTGCGGACCACGTCTACCTATCCTCCTTCTGCCTCATTATCCAACAATGCTAACCCAATCTCCCACTTCACCAGTTATCAATTCCGGTCTCCCAAATACTACCGTGGTCCGCTCCACCCTCACCAGCCGCCTCCGCCCTCCGACCCATCCTCCCGACTGTACGTGCCAGGCCCCTTCTCCCTTCCCCGCGTCGAGCAGACCTGGCAATCGACCGTCGCATCGGACATCCTCACCCTCCTCTATGTCCACAACCCGCCGGGCTTCAAGCCGCCGGTCAAGGCGCCGCGTCTCCGCAGCTGGGACGACAGCTCGCCCTACCACAAGAACCGCAACCTCCGGGGCCCGCGCGGTGGGGACGTGCTCCGCCTGCTCCGCAAGCCCATCGACTTCAACAACATCCCGCGCCTCGAGCGCATCACCATCCACAGCTACGTCAACATGGCGACGGAGAACTCGTCCTGGCTCCACGCCGCCGGTATCGCCGTGCAGGCCATCTCCAACGTGCGCGTGCAGACCTACAAGTCCCGGACCAGCGTCGTGAAGTGGGGGATCGCCCCGGGCCGCGACACCGTCGCCTGCAAGGCCGAGCTGTACGGCGAGAACATGATGCACTTCTTCGGCCGCCTGGTCGACATCGTCCTGCCCCGCATCAAGGACTGGCAGGGTGTCAAGGGCAGCAGCGGTGACAGCAGCGGCAACATCACCTTCGGTCTCGAGCCCGAGGACGTCGCTCTGTTCCCGGAGATCGAGGTCAACTATGATATGTACGTGTCCCTCTGCCATGTTTCCCAAAGCAGCGCCCGCAATCCACTTTTTCAGTCTTCCTCAGCAGTCATTGAAGCTTTATGACCTCCAATGCCCCCCCCCCCCCCGGCCCGCTCGCTGAGTGTCATCTGGCGTGTGCGTCGTGGTGACTAGCTAGCTAACACATCTTGAAAACACTAGGTACCCTCCCAAGATGATCCCCGGTTGCCACATCACCATCCACACCTCCGCCAGAACCGACAAGGATGCCCGCCTTTTGCTGAGCGCCCTGGGTGTCCCCTTCTACGGCAAGATTAATCACTAAACCTCTCGGCGCCCCAGTAGATAGATTTGCGCTTCATCCTCGCTCAATCAACGCACGGCGAGATGATCGTGATTCGAGGTCGTTACTTTGTAGAGTGGGTTCTTTTTGGTCTTGGTCGTTTCTCCCCATTTTGGTTGTTTCTGGCTGGCATTGAACATGTAACATGGAGGGTATGTCTCTGGTGTTGTTAGATTCTTATGTAAAATACGCTATCGCTTTTCATTGTACCTTGATTGTGTGTACTTTACCCTCCGCAAGCCGATCTTTGTTGTATTTCGCACATATAGAAGGAAAAGATGGTCTACGTATTTCAATTCGGGATTATCCTTTCTTAGGATGTTTTCCCTCCGGTGCAAATGAATTAGACTTCCTCACATTCCAGAAAGCCATGACATTAGATACAAGGAACCAGTGAGAACCTATTTCTCACGATAGAACATGCCAAGTGCTTTTGTACACGCGATGTAGACCACTTTTGCCGTCTCCAGAGAATCGACAGTCGTTAACATGCTCGTCCTGGTCAAGTGGGCCACAAGCAAGATGCAAATGCAAATGCCAAAGTCAAAGAGAGTACAATGAACCCAACCATGCAATTAAACAAGTAGGCGATAACCACGCAAAACAAAGGGGTATTGAAATATCAAAGTCCGTCCAATAACAATATAAGAAAGAAAACTCCGAAGAGCAAAGGAACCGTCCTCAATCAGGACCGACCGGACACTATCCGGCAAGAGGAGTCTTCAGGAAGGGACAGGTCAGTAATTCGTCCGCTGACGGCCGCTGTTCGTAATCGACTTGGAAGGTCTGGTCCAGGAAATCTACGGCCTCTGGGCTGGCATGCTCAGGGGCCGGTGGTCGGGCTTTATTGCTGCCAATGGCGAAAATGGCTTGCAACTGACTACAGTCGGGGAAGGGATGGGCCCCGATGAACATCTCCACCACCAGACAGCCCAGACTCCAGATGTCGGCCTTCTTCGTGTGCGCCGTCTGGCGAACCACTTCCGGTGCCATCCAGTAGACACTACCCTGCAGTGAGGGGCGGTGCAGGTGACCTCCACCGGTGCCACTGGCACGAGCACCAAGAAGAGTCGACGCTTCCACGCGTTTCGAGATACCAAAATCAGAGATCTTGATGCCTCCCTTGTTATCTACAAGGATGTTGGCGCCCTTGATATCACGATGGATAATGTCACAGCTGTGGAGATAGGACAACCCCGCCAATATTTGTCGAACAAAATTCTTGATCAGAGGTTCCTGGAAGGTGTTGTACTGCTTTAACATGGTAGCGATAGATCCTCCTGGCACATATTCCAAGAAAATATTCAGATGCTGGTCGTCAGCAGCAGTACCCAAATACTGCACGATGTTTGGATGGTGCATTCCTTGCAGAAGTTCAATCTCATGCTTAAGCGCGGTGACCATGCTGTTCTTGCGCTTGTCAAACTCTGTACCCTTGGTCGCGGAGGGAATCTCGACTTGCTTGACGGCCATGAGCTCTCCAGTAATCGCGTGTAGTGCAAGGAACACGCTGCCAAAAGAGCCCTCTCCAATCAAAGAACCTTTCATCCAGTTCTTCGGGGCGAAGTTGTTTCCTGCCAAGAAGTCGTTGAGGCCATCATCCTCCTCTTCTCCATCTTCAGCCACGAGGATACTCAATCGTTCATTAAGCGAGCCGCCGTCAGTTGCAGCAACACTTGCGTTCTCATCGAGAAGACTCTGACGAGAGGTTGTAGGATCATCAGAGCCACTGTCGAACGAAACATATGATTTGCGATTCGGCTCGATAGGCGACTCTTCCTGTAGTGGTTGTAAGGAGCTGGAGGCGATGGAATCTCTGTAAGACGTTGACGGGAGACTGAATTTTGACACGGAGAGAGGTCTCGATGCACGGGTCGGTGTTCCGCCGGCGTTGAGCCAGGTATCTGCTATGCTTGGCATTGGCGGCGCGTCCCTCAGACTAGACGCATAGCTAGTATTGCTGACGACACTAAGGCGACTTGCTGCACGGCTCAAGCGCTGCGACCTCCGGACAGACATACGCATTGTCTTCTCAATATCCTCCCGGTGATGACTTGGGAAGTACGATGTAATCTCGTGGATAATCATCTCACTTGGAGGTCGAGCACCAAAGAATGATCGCAACTTGGCAGCAGAAGGAGAAGGGCGTTCCATGTTCACGGACCGCACGTCATGCTCACTCGATGTTAGATTCTGTCGAGACGAGACAGGAGACATCGGCTGTCTGATGTTAAGCCAAGACTCGCCGGTTAACTGCTGGATCTTGAGTTGGTTGCGCACATTAGAACTGCTCAAGGCGTTCATGTGAGCAACCTGACTTTCATCTACCGCTAACTGAGAAGCCCGACGAAGCTCATCCGTATCTGGTTCTCCAGCATGAATCTTGCGGAGAATAAGACGGCCACGCTCTGGCCTGTGACTGCTTTCGCAGATTTCCATGAGCTCATGGTCTGCAAGTCTTCTGCAGTTGGAGGGATCGGGTTCTAGGCCATCCATCACATAGAAGCAATAATTGCGATACTGATGCTCCGGGAGCTGTAGTTTCTTCAGAACGCACAGAATGATCTCATCTGCCGTTTTGCAATGTTTGATGTCAAGCACTTTGGTCTGACCACCCGTGTATATCACTCTGATGACGGGCGAGTTTGTCGGCAACTGTCCCATCGTCAACCCATCGAGGCTAGGATTCTGCCTCAGATGCGAGCCATTTCGGTTGCTGTGACCATTTTCGCTGGGAGTGCCGGGCTTTCGGCTGGTCATCGACCCGGCAGATGAGGGATGGCTAAAGTACCCTGGTCCCTGCTCCTTCCGCCCGGTTTCCATTGGACTACTTGCGGCATACTGTTGAGCACGCAAAGGCGATCCGGGTCGCGACGATGACCGGCCGGCGGAGTAACTATGAGAGCTACTTTCCGCTGCTCGAGACATGCGGCGTGTACTCGTTGGTGGTCGCTGGTTGGATTGGCGTGATGTCCCGGATGAGGAAGCTGTGTAAGATACGGATTCCAGAGCAGCCAATTGATTCTGTAATCAAATCAGCACGGGAGGTGTCAGACAGCATAGCGTCAAATTTACCATCGTTCTTTGCTTGCGGTTGAGGACCGACTTGTTCCTTAGTTGCTTGATGGCGACGAAGATGCGGACGCGGTCACCGATTTTCTTGATGCCCATTTCTTGCAATATTTTTTGGTCACATTCAATTAGATTGTTGCCGTTGACATTGTTCGCTGTGAATTGTTAGTCTGCACGAATCTGAACAATACCATAAGAGGCGGGTTGCTGCAGGTATATGTACCTGTAAAGAGAGCTTCGTATTGACCGCAATTTATGCTATGAAGCCAGGCAACAACCTGCTTCTCATCCCATGACCTGGTACCAATGAGCGTTTGCTAGACCATGAAACGGGCACGTTTGCATGAGCGACTCACCGTACAGCGTCAAGGCCGTCGGGTTGATCTGAAAACTCTGACTCTGTCGGACTGGTAAACAACATGCCACCCTGGGAATCCCCATGACCACCAGTCTTCTGCAACGAGCCGGTGTAGTAGGACGTCGTGGGGGTTTGCGTGGATTGTAGGCCCAACGGGTTGTATGTGGCCTTTGCTAGCATGTTGGCGACTTTGCTCGAGCACAGGTGAATGAAACAATCGCCTCGATGTTGTTTTGTCGAGTCAGAGACTCGGATATAGGTCTGAGCCCACGATCGATAGAGAACCTGAGCGTAGAGGTCGAGTGTGGTTGCGGGGTACAGGCTAAATGATATCGCCCGAATGGCGACTGTTGGAGTTGAGATCTCGACTGAGACTTTGTGTGGGGTCTAATGCATGGTCCGAATTTGCTTTCTGGTTGGGATGGCGCATGTTAGGGGAGGTAGCGTAGAGGTGGGGGGATGGCGACAGAGGAGCGATGCAAGATGCGACAAGCGTTCGGGGACGCGGAGATAATAGAGAACTGAACTTACAGTTCAATCGATCGAAAAGCACCGAGGATGTTTGGCGCAGATTCCCACTAGAGGTAGTGGCTTCTTGATCTGCCCGGCCTAGGCTCACTTGGGCTCTCCGCTCGCTCACACCAGGTGAGATGTCCTGCAGGCTAAGATTCTCTTGCTCTTGACGGGCAACCACTGTTCAGTCGGAAGAAGAGAAAGGAGGAGGAGAAGAAGAATGGACCAACAAAGGACCAGTCCAAGCGTCGAGGCTAGACGTGGGGGTGGAAGACTGGCAGCAGTTATAGCCGCTGGATCGAAGGCTGAAACGGCTGGGGGAGGGTGGGAATAAGACGGAGAAAGGAATAGATGAAAAGGGGA